>NC_034603.1:72459530-72460793 GCF_900095145.1 Mus pahari
CCTCTGCCTCTGCCTCTGCCTCTGCCTCTGCCTCTGCCTCTGCCTCTGCCTCTGCCTCTGCCTCTGCCTCTGCCTCTGCCTCTGCCTCTGCCTTATACCTTAGCATTGCTTCTGTTGGCTATAGAATACTTTGATTCTAGTAATAACAAGTTATGAAGACTGAAATAAATAAGAGGGTTATAAATTTAAGACCAGCACGGCTACATCAGGAGGCACTATGAAAATAATCTCTTTAAGGAGAACAGAAAGGAAACCAAAGCTTACCTAAGCCTCTTTCCATCCCCAAGTATGCTGATTTTAAGTGTTAGGTGGCTCAGGGTACTTCTATACTTAGCATATGTTAAATAATTAAAATGCATCCCAGCTCAGCATGGTAGCAGACACGTGGAATCTCAACAAACTGAGGCTGAGGCAGGAGACAAGTTTGCAGCACATCTAAGCTATACATAACAAGCTTTCGCCCTCCCTCCCTCCTCTATATCTAAGTTATGTATTTAATATAAGGTATAAAGTTTAGAGACATTCTTGTTCTGAGATTGTATTCCTGTTGCAGGGGACGGTAAGATCAACTTCTCAGATTTTATAAATGTGCTGACAGATAAGAAACTCTTCCTCAAGGCTGTGGGTGAGTAGATGTCACTTAGAAGATGGATTATGTCACTTAGGACATAGATGATGTCACTTAGAAGATAGATGACGTCACTTAGAAAGGTTGGACAGCCCTGCCCCCTGCACAGAAAACACTATTCCTTAGCCGTGCAGTCAGACAAATCAAGAATGTAGAGCCCAGAATGTGCTTTTTTTTCTTGCATGGGTCAGACAAACTGAGTATCAGAATTGCAGGTTAAATAAGTCATGCAGCCCCCGCCCTCCGGCAGGGACACTGCTCTGTCTCCAATGAGAACAAAAAAAGTGATAGATGCAGAAAACTTCAGCTTTCCTTTATTCTTTAATATTTTAAAATCTATTTTTATCTTTTGTGTATGGTTATCTTGCCTTATATGTCTGTGTCAGATCTCCTAGAACTACAATTGCAAATGGTTGTCGGTATACATGGGTGCTGGGAATCGAACCCAGGTCCTCTGGAACAGTAATCATGCTCTTCACCACTGAGCCATCTCTACAGCCCCTTGTCTTCCTTTCATAGTGTTTTTAGTTCTTAGCCAAGCACATGCAGTACTTCCAAAAGCATTCCTTTTATGAAAGAAAGAAAGAAAGAGAGAGAGAGAGAGAGAGAGAGAGAGAGAGAGAGAGAGAGAGAGA
>NC_034603.1:72461478-72482916 GCF_900095145.1 Mus pahari
AAAAAAAAAAAAAAAATGAGGACAGGAGAGTGGGTGAGAGACAGAGACAGACCTCTTCTCTTTGCCCTCAACACACATCTTTCAAAATACATGATCACATGGTAAGAAGTTCATTACAAGCTTACGCATAAATTCAAATCATAAATCGAATAAGAGGTTTACAACAGAGAATGTTTGCATGCATATCCATTAGGAGTAATTATCCGGTTAATCATATCATCACCTTTCATCGCTCCATAGGTTCGTGAAGAGTTAAAAACCATAACTAAGTTATTAGTGGTTTTATATAGATAAACTCAGTCAACATTTTACCTTCTATCCTAGCACCTATGATAAATAGTAGTTTACTTTTTATGACCCTTGGTTAATGGTTTTGCAACCTTTTGGAATGTGCTCTGAGTAGTAGAAGCAGTTACCTGGTAACAGGGACTGGCAGGGTTAGAGTTCTCATTACAGTTTAACTATTAAAAAGGACCTAGTAGCAGTCCCACTATAAAAGAGCTTAGTAAATACTGATATGATTTTAGGAATTCTTATAAAGAATTGAGAAGTCATCTATTTGTCTATATAGCATCACTACAAGACAGCATGTCTTTGTAGTCCTGCAGAGATCTACTCAAAAGGGTAGGCTAATACCTAGTGACTGTTATATATTTAATAACAGGAAAAGCATATTAGTAGCCGGAATCTTTCCTAAAATGATCTTTTTCATGAGCGTTGCCTATTAGCACAAGTCTATAGTGGCTTTTTTTTTTAATCCAAGGTGTACTAATTTCAGGAAGATCAGCTGCTCATTACTAGCTTGTCGTAGGATAGCTCCTGATAGTAATGAGAGATTCTCTGCAAAGTAGACATATTTATTAAGCCCCCTTCACAGAACGAGACAATTACCTTTAACACACTGTTCATGCAGTTGTTAAAAGTACTGCTGTATTTACTTAGTCATTGAACTGTGATTATTTTGTCTACTTCATAACCAAAATGACCTTTCTACCAAATAGAACAGATTTTTAATGTTTTGACATATTTCTAGTCCCTGGTTTAATATATAAGATTATATAATTATAAATTTTATAATTTTGTAATGATGTCATAAATTCTCAGTAAATTTTTAATAATTGCTCAGAAGTTATTTTTAAATATCTCTCTTCTGTTTCCTTTATAGTTCCAGAAAAGAAAATATGCTTAGATTTTGCTAACAACCCAGGAATCTTGTTGTTTGAAATCCTATCAAAATTTGTAGAAACGTCGGCCCTGCACAGAAAGGATATAATAGAGCTAGTAAGGTAAGTGCAATGGAGCAAGTGAGAGAACATTCCCAGAGGCAAGCACTTACTGGGGCCACATCACCAACATCCTAGGCACAGAGCTCAGCCCAAAACAGAAGGCTGTGTGCCACAACACTCTCACCTGGTTCTGAAACCATAAGACCAAAGTCACACACATTGTGAGCATAGGACATCCAGAAAAACTTTAGCCATCCCTATCCCAAGACAGAGCTGCTGGTGCACAGGCTAGCCCTTCCTTTACTTCTCCCCAAGACAGAGCTGCTGGTGCACAGGCTAGCCCTTCCTTTACTTCTCGGATTCCTCACCTACAAAGTGGGAGTAGTAAGGAGACCTGCCTAACGGGGCAATTGTGGGGACAAAGCAGAAGAACACAGATAACAAGTGTTACTCTCATACTGTGGAGACAAATAACATAGAGCATATGCATATTATCTAATATAATCCTCACTACACTGACAGACTGCATGCTGAAACCTGCATTTTACAGACAAGCATCTGGAAAGCAAATCAAGCATTGCCCAAGAGCTGAGTGGTGCTGTCAGCGCAGCGGCCCACACTCTCATCCTCCTACACTGCCTCTCACTCCCACTAAGTGCACAGGACACCTTAGCTGATGTTGCTGGGTTTGTTGAAATTGGATCGTGGTTATTTATATGCTTATCTTACAAGGTTGTTCTTTACCTGCTGAGTAATTTCCAAACCCTGGGAAATAAAGGCCCAAGATACAGGAAACTGTTAAGATCCTTACTAGATTTAGTGGGGGGAAATAATCTTCTCCAAGGCATACTGGGGTCAAACCATGAAAATGCAAGATACCAGACATGGTGGCGAATGCTTTTAGCCCAGGACTCAGAAGACAAAGGCAGGTGGATCTCTGAGAGTTCAAGGATAGCCTGGTCTACATAGCAAGTTCCAGGATAGCCAGAGCTACACAGTGAGATCCTATCTTAAAAATAAATGGATGGATGGATGGATAGATAGATAGATAGATAGATAGATAGACAGACAGATATAAATGTACAAAAAAACAACTTTTAAAAATCAAGTTTTTAAAAATCAAGTTATATATTAAGAAATTCCTATAACAGTAGCAGCAGATTTCTCTCCAGAAATTTTACAACTCAAGAGAGAATGGAATGATTTGTTGAAAGAGAATACTCACCAACCAGAAATTCTATCCCTAGAAAAGCTGTCCTTCAGAAACTAAAGAGAAAGAAAGGCTTTCTGAGAGAACCATTGAAGGAATACATGCCACCAAGCCTGACAAGTGTCTTCAGTCCCTGGGACCCACATGATAGGACGAGTTAACTCTTGCACATTGTCCTACGATCTCATACACAGTGTACTAGTGCAAATGTAATAAATGTAAATTAGTTTAACAAGAGGAAACAGCAGCGGGGCTGGGGCTGGGGCTGGGGCTGGGGCTGGGGCTGGGGCTGGGGCTGGGGCTGAGCATCTAGAGTGCTTGGTTGGCCGGCATTCACAAGGCCCTGAGTTCAGTTCCCACACTGGAAAAACTGGTCATAAGCTTTTCAAAACAAACATTAAAAAGAGGCCATAAGTCTGGCTGTGTAGCTGAGTGGGAGAATGCTTCCCTAACAAGCACAAAGGCCAGCATTTGATCCCAGAGCAAACAAAACCTTGGAAGGATACAAATGAACATAACTTTCTAGGCAGGCATAGTAGCTCATGCTGTGATGCCAATGCTCTGGAGTTTGATGCAGGAAGGTCACTATGAGTTCAAGGACAGCCTAAGCTACAAAGTGAGACCCTGTCTCAAAAAGGAAAAAAAAAATGCATTTTCAAACCCAACCCAAAATACTACAGTCTAGGGCATTTTCTTCAGTGGTATAGCCACTAGGTAAAAGCCCACGCTCTTAGAAATAATCCCACACCAGGACCCGGGTAAGCAACCCTAACAATACACATTGAGTTCTCAAGCCTGAAAGAAAGAGAGGGGAGAAGGTAAGGATGAGGGGGAGGAGTGAGGCGAGAGAATACAAAAGAAGGTGGGGAAGAAGGGAAAGAGGAAGGAAATGAAAACACAGAAGAGGGAAGACATGATAGAAGAGGGATAAAGAGGGAGGGGAAAGGGGCTCTGAGGAACCAGAGGGAATAGGAGAGGGTGATGGAGTGAGTATAATAAAACACATCTAATGTCTGAAGTTATCAGAATGAAAGCTATTATTATTATATATGATTATTATATATGATTCCCTCTTCTGTGTTTTCATTCTGATAATATTTTTAAATGGATTTAGGATAAACTTAATCAACATCTATGAACTTGCAGTTTAATTTTCTTCTTTTTGTCCCAAGAGTTCTCTATATCCATTTCTGAATCCCTTGTATTCTCTTTTTAAGCTATTTCCGAAAAAAGTTCCAGGAGAGCCACTCAGAAATACTGTGGAATTCGTATGGGAGAAGGGGCCTAAAGACAGAGATATGCTCTCCCCCTCGCTCAAGCACTGCTGCCTTTGCCAACTCTGCTAGGATCTCCATAATGAAAGAAAGGGATTTGTATAAGTTTCTTGAAGCCCTCAAACGTAAGAGCCATTCTCCCTCTCCACTGTTACAGACTGACTTCAGAAGTAAACACCAGAGGCCAAGAGCAGGGCTAAGTAATTGCTCTCTGTCACATAAATACCAGCTGGAAGCCTAGCCCACTGACCGAGCCCTCAGACACGGGTGAAGCCTGTGGGTGGCTGTGGACTGGGAGCATTAGCCTGGGGCAGAGGAGCCAGGCCGCAAGGAGAACAGATGAGAGAACATTAGGCTCCGCATGCTCGTCACTCTTTGTAATTCTTACATTATTTATAATGTCATTTTTGCTTTTATCTTTTTTTAGGGTGTAATCTCCCTACAGATAGCCCATACTCAAAAATACCTGTGTTTCCGTTGTTTCCTGATGTGGATGCTACGGTGATGGGAAAACCATTTAAAGACACACAAAAAACAGAGATGCTGAGGAGAAAGGAGCCCCTGATCTTCTTTGAGGACTATTTTTTCAATAAAAGAGATTGGAAAACACAGGTGAGATCTACCCTGTTGTAATAGCTAATTTAAATATTCCCACTTGTAAAAAAAAAAAAAAAAAAAGCCAACTCAATGAGACTAAAAGCACGTTTTCACCACAAACATTGGGCAGTCTTGTGGGGACTGTAGTTGTTGTTTTGATGAGTTTGAGGCAAGGTCTCACATAGCCCAGGCTGGCCTCAAAGTTGCTCTGTAGCCAACAAGGACTTTGACCTCACTCAGGTATAATGATTTCAACAAAATAGTTTGATTTGCAAAATAACAAACCTAGGTTTGGGATTGGGGCAAGGACTCTAAGAACAATGGGTAACCAAACATGGGGTGGGGGGGGGGTCATTCCTGCAATTCTAACACTGAGGATGCTGAAGCAGCAAGAGGGCAAAGAGTTCAAAGTGATTCTGGGCTACTTGGTTTCAGGCCTATTTGAGCTACAGAGTGACATCCTGTCTTTAAAAAGGCAAGGACAGAAACAGAAAACAAAATACTAAAAGTTTTCAGATCCACTTGTGTTGCTCTCCCTTCAACCTACCAGGCAGAAGATGCAGTTTTCACTCTGTCAGCCAGCTCCAGGCTGGCCAGACACCATGGGGTGGAAGGCCCACGTCAGTGGAGAATGTGCTGACGGAGGGACTCCTCCTGTCTCCCACTAGAGCCTTCCCTGTGATCCCAGCTTTATCTTCTCTCCCTGCATCCCACTCTGTTGCCACTAGTCTACTCTCCTGTACACACTTTGCTATCATGAATTATAAAGTCTCAGTATGTCCCGGTAGGCTCCAGATAATCTGAGAAGTTCTGTCCTTGCTCCCAAGTTTGCTGTAAGCCTCCCAGTATGAGCCCCAGGACTGAAATTTACCTGGAACAGAGCCCGGTGTCCAGGGATGGCACTTCATGCCTGTCATCGCAGCAGTAAGAGGGCAAGGCAGGAGAACTGCCCTGAGTTCAAGGCCAACCCAAGCTAAGTTCCAGACCAACTAGGCCATACAATGAGACCCCATCTCAAAAAAAACGGACAAGTCCAAAGACAACTTTGCAGGTAGTGGCAGAGCATGCCTTTAATCCCAGTACTTGGGAGGTAACAGAAGTCTGATTTCTGTACATTTGAGGCCAGCCTGATCTACAGAGCGAGTTCAGGACAGCCAGGGCTAAACAGAGAAACCCTGTCTCAAAAAAAAGGGGGGGGGGAGAGGGAACTAGCCCATTCCTCTGGCCTCTGCATGAGTGCCATGCAGACACACAGACACACAGGCATGCACACAATATCAATCGATAAAAACATCCCACAGCAAACTCTATAAAGAAGACAGGGGAGACTTTTGGCACTGGAAATCAGAGGGAAATGATGGGTTAAAGGATGGAGAAATCACAAAATGAGGAGAAGAATTAAGAGAATCCATACTAGACAGCTTTAGAGAGACCAGACCAGCCACTGGCAGTCTGAAGTTCAGCTTCCCAGCAGCCACTTGGGGTGTTCACAGTGAACGAATGCCAAGTAGATCAGGCAGTAAGCATGTCCAAAGAGATCGAGCGATATACATCCCCAACTTCCCTTATCATTGCTCAACAGCCCAGCAACAGGAAACACAAATGCTGTTTCCCGTGGGAAGTCTGGAAGTAGCAACCTCTGGGATGGGAACCTTCTTCTAGATTTTTGCAGCAGCTTGGGGTTGGAATGGAGCTGGCTCCTCTCTGTCTTCCTTCTGCCCTCCACACATGAGCCATGTCATGGGTCTGTTTTATAAGCAGACTCCATTATTGTTATTATTTCAGTGGGTTTACTAAATGCCTGTTTGCACATACACCATGCTAGCTGCTACAGCACAACTGACAAAAAGTTTGCCAACAGCCTTACCAATCATCTACAAATCCTCTCACCAACAAATTCTGGTTTTGTGTTTGTAAAACAGTGTCACACTGTGGCCCGGGGCTGGCCTGGAATTCAGTTCCCTTTTCTTGCTGCAGAGTCCCAAGAGCTGGCATCACAAGCATGCACCATTATGCTCAACTTCCTACTGATACCACTCCACGAGTATTCCTTTTCTATAACTAATGTCTAAAGTGACCATACAAAGTAATGGGTTTCACTATGACATTTACACATGTGCATAATTATGACATTTTCACACATGCATAATTATGACATTTTACACACGTGCATAATTATGACATTTTACACACGTGCATAATTATGACATTTTACACACGTGCATAATTATGCCTTTGTTATATAGTTCAAACTAAAATATATTACTAATTTTCTTATGTGCTTAAAGGCCATGAATGTGAAACCTCTCAAGTCTGCCTCAGGCTATTCGGATGACATCTTAGCCATTGACCACCTATTCAAGAAAAAGCAACATTGGACCGTGACTGATGCGGCTGCTATCAAACAGCATGTGAGTAATCGCAGTCAAACACCTTGCCCAGGCTGTCAAAAGTATTCTCTACTGGGAAGACTCTGCCTCCAAAACCAAGCAAAACCATCCACTCTATAGTGAGACGAGATGAGCTGTGTCCTGCCCGGAACTCATGGGAGAGAGCATTACCTGAGAGATTCAAGGAGGAGGGGGAAAGACCCAGAGCTGCAGGGACAGAAGGTGCCGTTTGTAAAAACATAAGGAAGCAGCAGCTTCCGAGCATGATTAGCTTCATCACATGCTGAAGGGAGGTGATGGAGTGAGTGCATTCTTGATAACACGGGGTTGTTAAGTAGTTGTGGTTCCAAAAGTAGCCAGGGAGCGCAGAGTCGGGGGTGAAAACTGTGCATTGTGGAGCCTCTCCAATATCTGTGTGTACAAACGTGTGTGCCGGAGGTCAGCCTCAGCTGTGACATTCCTAAGAATCCTTCTGCTTTCCTTGGGCAGCAATCATGGGGCTTCCGATACTTTTGCCCCCCCCCCCCAGCTTTCTACCCACCCTGCCAGTCTCCTCATAGCATGATCACGCACACTCACTCGTAACTGGGTATCCATGAGCAATGAGATCAGGAGACATCATAGAGAGAAAAGCGCAGCTCCGACTCGGTGAACGCTGAGTCGTGGAGGGGGCGTGGACAAAGTCGTGGAAGGGGCGTGGACAGAGTCGTGGAGGGGGCGTGGACAGTCGCAAGGCGCTGGAGTGTGCGGGAAGAAAACACAAAGCATCCTCGGGCAGTGACTCCTCTCATTAGCACATAAGCATCCAAGTCAATGGATGCTGCCAGTGGCCAGAGACCTCCAGCACCAGCACCAGCACCAGAACCAGTCTCCCTAGAAGTCAGCCATAGAAGAACAGCAGGGATCTCTGTGTCGGGTGAAGCGAGCTAGGGCGAGCCCATGGGTGATTGCGACCTTTGTTTAGCAGTGGCCACCTACATGAGGATAACTGATTTACCCCAGCCTGGACCTCTTCCCTGTACACTGGCCCTCTGTCACTCACCACCTGATAAACACTTCCCCCTAGATGCTAACTCTCATGACATTCAGGCTGAAGGGCGAATCTCTCGCCACCCAGAACCCAGCTCCCACGGCATGCTTTTTGTGATGTTCTCCTCTACCTCACCAAATCTGCTAACACAGAGTTATTCCAACGTCACTTCCCTTTCCCTCCCTGTAACCCCCACATTCCAGCAAAGCCAAGAGGCTCCCGCCAGAACGTTTATTGTCTTTAAGCACTTGCTTTTCTGGCCTCTTCTTCCTGGGACCCCTTCCCACCACCCCTCTCCAGCCTCAGCTTTAAAATCCTTAAGGATTTGTTCAGCTCAGCGTCTCCTCCCAGGCAAGTCTCCCTGTCTTAGACTGGGTCAGGTACCTATATATCCTAACTTAGCCCCATACTGCTTCCTATCTTAGTCCATATGCTTTAGTAGGGTTATGAGTGAGTGTTTTATCTCAGCACACGGGAAGCAGAAGCAGGAAGATCTCTACAAGTTCTAAACCAGCCAGAGTTGCAGAGTGAGACCTTGTCTAAAAATTACATTTATTTATTTTATTTATTTGTTTATTTGTTTTGTTTTGTTTTGTTTGTGGTCTCACTTTGTAGCACTGGCTGTCCTGGAACTCATTATGTAAACTAGGCTGACCTCGAACTCAGAGACCCACCTCCCTCTGCCTCCCAAATTCTGGGATTAAAGGCGTATGCCACCATACCGGGCTTCCAACAAAAGAGAGTGAAGGTAGCTATGGTAAGTTAATATCTGCCCTCTCGCCGCAGGTAAAGAAAGCCACAGAGAGTTATAACTTAGGAATCGCCCTTGACCACCGAAAAGAAATGCTGAACCTCTGGAAGAAGATTCGAGGGGATTTGGTTGGGATCGAAAGCAACAATGAGTCCTTTTACAACACCTTTTCGACCTACACCTGGTCCTGGAATGTCTGCCAAGAGCTGCTCTCCGCTAAGGACCTCCGCTTGCACGACGCCAGCATGAACAAGAGTTCCCCCTCCAACTCTGGGTTATCTTCCCCGTCGGACCTCAGTGAGTCCGACCCGGAGACGGGGAGGAAGAGGAAACGGAAAAGTTCCAGAGGGTTTCGGCAATGAAAAGCCTACGTTTCTAAGCAGCTCTTCCAAAACCGATTTCCATAGTAATCAAAAGTATGGTTTCTTGCTTTTATCTATTACATGCTTAGGTGGAGATTTTGACATCTTATGGATTCCGACCAGTAAAAACCTTTAAATCACAGGATGCGTTCTCTTTCTATGGTTTCTATAATTACCCTATTACTAGAGCCAGGCATTCTTGGCTATGCCCACTTGACTTAAAACAACCAAGATACCAGCAGAAAGCAGGGGAAGTTGGCCTGGGTTCCCAAGGGCCCTCTAGGCAATATGCACCTGAGTTTGGGGTAACTCTAAGTGGTGAATTCTCTTGACACCAGATCTAGAGGATTGCAGTTGCAGAGAACACTAGCCGCATACCCTCTCCCCACGCCACAAAGAACCTCTGAGAAGCTTAGGAATTCCTTAGGCACGCCTCTTGCTTAGATTGCTCCTGCAAATTACAGCTCATCCATTACATGAGAGACATATAACTATATTGAAAATATAGGTGCCATAGTGTTTTGTGCATGTATGTGTACTGCATGTGCAAGTGCGCACGTGTGAGTACACTCGAGTGTTCTTGCCCATGCTGGTGTGCGGAGCACAGAGGTTGATGTCAGGCCTTCTTCCTCAGTTGGTTCTCTGCTCTGCCTTTTGAGACAGGGTCTATCACTGGACCTGGGGCTCACCACTTCTGCTAGACTCTGGCCAGTGGGCCTCCAGAATCTGCCAGTCTCCATTGCCACCTCGGTGCTAGATTTATAGACACAAGCCACCACACTCAACTTTCTCCAAGAGCGCTGGAGATTGAAACTCCAGTCCTTGGCTCACACAGCAAGCATTTCACCCATCGAGCTATCTTTGCACATTGGGATGTTGCAGTTGTTATCAATAAAGCTCAACTGTCCAGAATTTATGTCTTAAACATAGTTAAGTATATATCATTCTGCTTCTTAGTTCCATGCATTCTTAGCGCACACAACTTTGGAATTCTATAAACATTAAGTCTACATTAACCATTTGATATATTATCAGGATGACAAAAGTGTTTTATTTCCCCTGCAGATTCTCGGTCTGTCTGTCTGTCTGTCTGTCTATGTGGGGGAGGGGTGACAGACTCATTCAGCCCAGGCTAGCTAGCCTCAGGCTTGATCCATAAGCAATCATGGTCTTGAATTCTCTGATCCTCCTGGCTCCAACTCCTGCATGTCAAGTGTGGAGCTTGCAGCTGGGCCCCACCATGCCAGCTTATGTGGTGTTTCATATCAAAACCTGGCCTCCATGCATGCTAGGTAAACACTGTGACAACTGAGCCACAGCTGAAAGCTTGTCAGTTCATACCGATCCCCTTGCCCTCCCTTTACCCTCCCTCTGTAACCATGGCTGACCTGGAACCCACTTTCTAGACCAAGTTAGTTTAGAGCTTGCAGCAGGCGTCATGCTTCTGACTCCCAAGTGCTGGGATGATGGTTCCCTGGGTCATGCCCAGCTCTTGCTCTAATTGTCTCAAGTTGATAAACTGTATCAACTACCTGAAACAGTGTTCCGAGACACTGGTTTGGAGGTGTGTTCTGAAGCTCAGCCCAATCACTATACAGAACAGAGTCTTTAATCATTATTCTAGAAAATAACCAGATCCAGGAAAGAAACCAAGCATGGTAGCTCACACCCCTGTAATTCCAACTCACTGGGAAACTGAGGCAGGATTGAAAGGGTCCAAAGTCAGTCTGGGCTCCATAAGAGACCCTCCCTCAAAAAACCAGAATGCAAGGATACTTTCAACACTGGTGAAAAGAGAACACTGTAAGAACAGATTCTGTTGTGTCTTCAGAAGGATTCTGGTCAGGAGCCTCGGCTGTCTTCAGATCCCAATCCTCCTCTTCCTGCTTCACAAGCTCTGCACAACACTGTGTGGGCTACAAAGTAAAATTGTAAAATGCAGAGGAAAGGCAGTGAAGACAGATTGTTTAGTAGATGGTTCTCATTCTGTTGCCCAGGCTAGCCTTGTGTTCCAGCCTCAAGAAATCCTCCTACTTCTGCCTCCTGATCAGGTGTACTAAAAGTGTACCACCTACCATGGGCAGACTGAATTATTAATAGCAAGAAACTTAAAACAGCCTAAATGTCAATAAATCATGCTACAGCTATTCAAAGTAAGACCAGAATGTCATTACAATAATGTTTCAAACAATGAAACATTCCCCCAGCTGTTAGTTAAACTATTAAATTAAAAGGCACTTAAGATGTGGCTATCCACACAGATGTGACAACATGGCTGTGACCCCAGCACTAGAGACTGAGGCAGGAAGACATCAAGTCCCAGGTCAGTCTGGGCTACATAGAGCATCTCAAGCCAGTACCCCCAACTCAATATGTAAGCAATTAGTGGAAAGACTAGGAAAATATAAAACAAAGTATTAATGAATCAGATGATGGGATATAGCATTTTCTGCTCTTAACTGTATCTTCTAAATATTCTACATATTTATTTTTTAATAAGCGAAATGTAGCTAAGAATGATAACACAATGTCATTTAAAAGGCAGATGCAGGAATCTTGAGTCTCAGGCCACACAGGGCTATAGCAAAACCTTGTCTCAAAAAAACACGAATAAATTGTGTGGTGGCGCTGGGCAGTGGTGGCACACACCTTTAATCCCAGCACTCAGGAGGCAGAAGCTGGCGGATTTCTGAGTTCGAGGCCAGCCTAGTCTACAAAGTGAGCTCCAGGACAGCCAGGGCTATACAGAGAAACCCTGTCTTGAAAAAAAAAAACAAAAACAAACAAACAAAAAAAGGTGTGGTGGTTTGAGTAAGAATGGTGAGGGGGGCTGGAAAGATAGCTGAGTGGTTAAGAACACTGGCTGTTCTTCCAGAGGTCCTAAGTTCAATTCCCAGCAGTCACATGGTGGTTCACAACTGTCTATAATGGTTTCTGATGCCCTCTTCTTGTGTACATGAAAACAACATACTCATATACATGAAATTTAAAAAATAATAAAATGTTAAGGAACCTTTGAATGAGGATGGTAAGGAACAGTGTGACATGAATAGCCTGTGCTGCCACCTGAGGCCATGGTAAGGTCCTGGCCCATGCTGCCACCCAGGGCCATGTCTGGGTCCATGACCCTGCAGCGGCTGAAATCTGTTAATGTCAGTGGCCCATGTTACCACCAGAAGCCATGCAGGCATCCCTGGTCTGGGCTGCTGCCACGGGCCATGTTGATGTCCAGGGGCTGTGCAGAGCTGGCCCCATCTCTCACCTGAGCACAGTGGGAGAGCTGGCCCTGAGGGTGTGACAGTGGGAAAGCTGGCCCTGCCCCTCTCCAGCTGCATCACTCAGGAGAGTGCCTACCCACCCATCCCACCCTCGTCTGAACAACACAGTAGTGCTGGCCCACAGGAGAGCACAGGAGATATGGCCCTGCCCCTCACAACCTGCAGGCAGGAGAGCCAGTCCTGACCCTCACAGATGGCAGCATTGGGGAGAGCAGGCCCCATCCTTTCACCTGGGCAGAGTGGGAGAGCCTTCCCCTGGGGTGTGAGAGCAGAAGAACTGTCCCCACTCACTGGACAGTTTGTGCTGGAGAGCTGACAAACTGACCAACTCAACTACACCTCAGGCTCAGATACAGGGGTGTGAGTTGGCCCACCCCAACATCTAACCCCTTTATGAATTGCTGGAACATGAGAAGGGGCAGGTCCTGCAGAACCAAAGCTGCAGGATCTCCATGACACAGGCCAATAATAGGCTATCTGAAAAGAGTTCCGGAGAGGATCCAGCACTGATAGTATAAGCCAGAGGCACCAAGCCAGATCAACGACATTTGGAAGTAAAGCTGTTTGAGTAAAAGCGAATACTGTGTGATGCACCTCAGATTCGACAGAGAGATCGGGCTTTTGGTTTTCTATTGGAGGGTAGGTTGCAAGGGCAGAAGAGAATATGGAAAGGAGAGATGAGTGGGGATTGCATGCTGTGAAATCCACAAAAAATCAGAAAGTTTTTTAAAAGAAGAAACGTAAAAGAAAAAAACAAACAAACAAAAAAGAGGTTGTTAAATCAGTTTATACAAAAGTCTTCCCCTGCCAAAAGGCTGGTCATGCTCTGTAAAAGTTAAAAAGAAGCCATTAAGACGGCAAGGTCCTTCCCTGGAGCTCTTGTTCCACAGCAAATGCCATTAAGGAGCCCAGAATTGGCACCGCCTGCAACGAGGGGTTGGGGTGTCTGGGTCATGAAATGATTAACTACCCTGTCCAGGGCTACCATCCAAGTCAATACCTTGGAGAGCCTTTAGCCTTTCCAAGCATTGAATATATCCACGGAGTAGGAGAGTGCCCTTTATCGTCCACTAGGGGGCCCCTCGATTCCTCTGAAACACAGTTCTCAGTGTATGTAGTCTGACCAACTTGCAGCCCCGTCTTCCAAACTCCTTTCTAAAGATGATAGATGCTTCAACTGCTGAAAAAAAAAAAATGAATTGGTACAGGCCAGCAAAATACATTGTGTAAACTCATTTAGTGGGTTAGCGAGGTGGCACAGAGATTAAGAGATTAAGAGGACGTGAATTCAGTTCCTAGCACCTGTATCAGGCATCTCCCAACTACCTGTAACTCCAACTCCAGGAGATCCGATGTTCCTCTGAACACACACACACACACACACACACACACACACACACACAATTTTTTTTAAGAAAATGGAGAGCAGGCTCAGCTGTTAAGAACACCAGCTGCTCTTCCAGAGGACTGGGGGGGTCAAGTCGTAACACCCACGTGGCAGCTCACAACTGTGTGTAACTCCTGTTCTAGGGGATCTGACACCTTCACACAGAAATGCATGTAGTTAAATCACCAATGTGCATAAAATAAAAATAAATAAATTTAAAAAAGAAAATCAAGCACACAGATCATTTTCAGCCACAAAAAATATGCACTGAAGTAAATATATACAAAAAAGAAAATGATCTAAAAACAAAAAACTCGAGTTTAGAGTAGTTAAACATTTGGAAATGGATGTTGTAATTCCAGCACTGGCAAAGTTAGACAATGCAGGAGGGTCCAGAGTTTGAAGCCAGATAAGGCTACACAGTGACACACTCATGCATTTTCAGAAGCCATGCATTTGAAAGAGTAAGGAGGGGAATATGGGAGGGTTGAGGGGGAGCGATGTAATGTCATAATCTCAAAATAAGAACTTAGCCAGGTGTGGAGGCAGCACACATCTTTGATCCCAGCACTCAGGAGCCAGAGGCAGGCAGATCTCGGAAGCTGAAACCTTCCTGGTCTGCCAAGGGAGTTATGAGAGCGTTAGGGCTATAGAGAGGAATTCTATATTTAAAAAGAAAAGAAAAGAAAAATAATTAAAATACACACACACATACACTGCTGGGGGTGGGAAGAAGGGGGGAGGAGGGAAGAGAGAAAGAGAAGCAGCCATAGATTTCGAATGGCTCACTTATTAAAAGTAATGTTGGAACTTCAAGGAAAAGGACAATGAGGTTTCTGCACACACAAAAATTATATACTGGAGCCGGGCGTGGTGGCGCACGCCTTTAATCCCGGTACTTGAGAGGCAGAGGCAGGCGCATCTCTGAGTTTGAGGCCAGTCTAATCTGCATAGAGAGCTGGAGACCAACCAGAATTACATAGTCCCTCAAAATGTATCAAAATAACAAAAACGACAACAATAATAATAACAAATCTGGCTGGTAAAATGGTTCAGCAGGTAAAGCTGCCTGCCACCAAACCTAAAGACCTGAATTAGATCCCAGAACACACTTGGTGGGAGAGAACCCACTCCAGCAAGCTGTCCTCTGACCTCCACATGTGCACTGTGACATACATGACATACATGTGCACACACACACACATACACATACACACACATAAACACACACACACACACAAAACAAACATAAATGTAATTTAAAAGAAGTACTTTTTTTTTTTTTTTTGGTTTTTCGAGACAGGGTTTNTCTGTATAGCCCTGGCTGTCCTGGAACTCATTCTGTAGACCAGGCTGGCCTCGAACTCAGAAATCCGCCTGCCTCTGCCTCCCAAGTGCTGGGATTAAAGGCNTGNGCCACCACGCCCAGCTAGAAGTACACATTCTTAACTGTCTTTTTTGTTAACACGTGTCTTTATCTTCATGATTGGGAGGGGGTGGTTAGAGCCTGTTCCCATTTCTTTGATGGGAAGACTGCAGTCGTTATTACACCTCTTCATTCTGTAGAATCAGCCGTGGTTCAATGTCTTGCACTTCACTGACTAAAATCTTTCTCCTTCACTCCAAGTAGTCAGCACTTGGAGTCTTCTCAATCCACCTTATATTGACAGCATACTTCCTACTAGAGTCTCTTAAGAATCCGTTTCTTTCTGTATCTATACACAGCATAAAAGTAGAAGCAAAACTGCCTAGGAAGACCAAGGAAACTAATGAGACTGGGAAAACCAAGAAAAGGGAAGGTAAAACAATATGGGGGAAATATGCCCAGCCTAAAAGATATAAGTGTACAAAACCTTTAGAATAAACAAGTTATTTAAAAGAAAAGAACCAATATCCCTGCATATAATGGCTTACTCCTGCAATCCCAACACTTGAGAAGCTGGGGTAGGAAGGTCATCATGATTTAAAGGCCAGCCAGGGCTACAAAGGAAATTCTAGACCATCCTGGAGTAGACTAAGACCTTGCCTCAAAACAAGCAAGAAAAAAAAAAAATCAAATTGTAGCTAGGCATGGCAGCATACTCTTAATCCTAACACCAGGGAGGCAGATGCAGGAAGACCGGAGTTCAAGGCCAGCCTGGTCTACAGAGGACCAGAACAGCCACAACAAACAAATAGCAAAAATTTAGGAATAGAAATTATAGAGCCTGGAGAGCCCCATAATTAAGGGCACTGGCTACCCATGTTTTGATCCCTGGCACCTATATGTTGGTTCACAAGCATCTGTAACTCCAGTTCGAGGAGATCTGGTGCCCTCTTCTGGCCTCCATGAGCATTGCATGCATGTGGTGCACATAAAGGGGAAATTTATTTAAATAGAAAATATAAGGCTGAAAATGTGCAATTATAAATTATGTGCCAATAACCTACCATTACTTTAAAAAAATCATACATATATGTATACTTATATAAATGTATACTGTATACACTTATATAAATTGAATTCATATTACAAGCGCTATGCATGAATGAATTACAATTTTTATTGTGCCAATTAAGCCTGGCTTTTCAAGGAGGTGTGGTCGGCCACGTCATTTAACACGGAAGCTTCACGCTCTCAAAACCCACGCGCTGCCTCCCCGCCGACTGTGGTCTGGTGACCACGTCTCTTCACAGTCGGCTAGTCAAAGCTTTTCCTGGGGGGAATCCGGGGACCTGCTGGGGTTCCAGCACGGAACCGTACTCGAGGGAACAGCCTCCTACTTCCTCCCCGTGCTGCACGCCCTTCCGCAGTTCCTGGGAGAGATGACTCCGGTCGGGCACGCCTCCTCGCCAGCTTCTCAGTCACGTGGAACTCGCCCCGCCCCGCCCCGCCCCGCCTTCCATCTTCCCGCCCAGACGCCGCTACTTCCGGAAGGGGGCGTGGCCCACAGGAAATCCTCGCGTACTGTAAGAGAAGGCGTTTCCGTCTCCGGTGTCATGGCGGCCTCCTTCCCCGAAGGCGTGCCGGAGACCGAGGACGGGAAGAGACCGCAGTTCGGGCACCGGTTCCTGAGCGACCCGGCGCGCGTCTTCCATCACAATGCCTGGTAACTGCCCTGCACCTCGCCCGGCTCTCGCCAGCCCGGAGCACTTGGAGAAAAGCCCTGCCCGCCGGCCCTCCTCCCGCGGCGGAAGCTGAAGCGTTCGTTCGCCTCCCGAGGACCGACGTTCCCGGATCCGGGACCGGTGGGCCTGAAGCTGCCCGTTTGGTTTTCACAGGGACAACGTGCAGTGGTCCGAGGATCAGGCCGCGGCGGCGGAGAGGAAAGTGCAGGAGAACAGCTCCCTGCTGGTGTGCCCGGAGAAGCAAGGTGCGCTCTGGGTGTGCCCGCAGTGTGGGACGCGCCTCCTCCTCCTGACGGCGAGAGAAATGGGGGCATCGGGGTCGTCGGTTCCTGACCTGATGGAGAACTCCGGCCCAGAACGGGTCGGGGAGGGGACGAGCTGGGAGGCAAAGGGGCTGCCTTCTAACAGAGTCTCGAAGCGATTGGGGTTGGACGAGTGTCGTGTTGATGTGGCTGGCCTGTGGCAACCCTCAAGTCGTTCAGTCATCTTAGGGTACCTTCTCCAGTTTACGTTCTACTGGAGCGTTCCCTTTAGAGCTAGATCGATGTGATCAGATCCTAACGTACCGTGGGAGAAGAGGATAATGGGATCGTAACATCTTTTCTTGAGGTGTTGGGTTTGGAGGTGTGGGACTTCTACCAAGGAAAGATGTGTGCCGCAGAGTGGAGACGAGTCTGCTCAAAGAGAAAAAGGTCATTTCTGAAGACAAGAATAGTTTCTTTTTTTGGTTTTTCGAGACAGAGTTTCTCTGTGTAGCCCTGGCTGTCCTGGAACTCACTCTGTAGACCAGACTGCCTCAAACTCAGAGATCTGCCTGCCTCTGTCTCCCAAGTGCTGGGATCACAGGTGTGCGCCACCACGCCCGGCTGAATGATTTCTTTATAAAATACTTTAAAGACTATTACTAGAACCAGTTGGCCCGGTTTGTAGGAGACGTTTGAAAGTAAGCCTGGAACTTGAAGGTAATAGGCACAGGGGTTGGAGCGATGGCTCACGGGTCACGATAATAAGCGCTGATAGTTTCTCTATAATACCAAGGTCACTGGCCAGGCACGTACCTCCTAAGATGTAGAGGTGTAACCTCTTGGGAGGCAGAGGCAAGAGGTTGAGTTGGGTCAAGATCATCCTTGCTGCATAGAGTTCCAGTCCAGCCTGGGCTGCATGAGATCTTGTCTCAGAAATAAGTATACATATGTATATGTATTCCAGTTGCAAAGTAGGCACCCGGCCTGCATTGTTAGTTAGATAAGTCTAGATAAAGAGTTGAAAGGGATTTTGAAAATCATGTAGCCCAATATCCTCTTTTCACAGTTAAAGGACCAGTTAGCCAAGTGCAGTGGTGTATACCTGTAGGCTCAGCTGCGTGGGAGGCTGAGACAGAAGGATCACTCAATTGGAGGCCATCCTGGGCAGCATAGGGTGATCTAGTCTCCAAAACAGTTAAACTTGGACCGCAGGGCCTTAAGTGCTCTGCCTAGAGGTAAGCAGTCAGTGGTGGATTCCCATTTCTTAGGTTTCTATTCTTTCATCAATTCTAGTCCAGGTCTCTTGGCAGTGAGCAGAAAGAGGCCCTATCAGTCTCCTGATTGATCGGAACTCTTCTTGCTTCTGGAAGGCAGCTTCCCATTGTCTAGCTTTGTTTGTTTCCTGGTTATTCATTTATTTTAGTATTCATTAACAGTCTTGACTTTGTGCCTGGCCCCCCCGCATTCTAAAGCAGGAACATGGCTTCTGAAGAGCTTCATGGATGACAGTCACTGAATTTATACAAACATCCAAAGAACCTGAGACATTTAGCTTGTAAATTTAAAAAAAAAAACCTTACAGGGGAAAATAATTACCATGCACACCAAAGAACCTGTCTGCCCCTGACAAATGGAGCCTTGAAACTAAGAATAATTAAGTCTTTACTTCTGTGCAGTGCTAGGGATTTGCTTAATTTCATAATTTTCCTGTAGTCGAAGGCCATCCAAAGCTGTGTGAGGAAAATGATGGGTAGCTAACTCCCTGTCGGGTGGTTCTAGCAGAAGCTGGGTTCCCTGGGGATGAAAAGTGGGTGACGTTAATGTAAGACAGATAGCAAGGTGATGACCAGTGGAGGTGTCCAGTTCTAAGCCTATGACTGTTCTCAAGCATACTTCTAGATAAAACGACATTTGCTGATGTGGGACAATTGACATTAGATATAAATAAAATATTTGAGACTAACACTTAACATTCTTTCTTAAATGTTTACAGTTGATTATGAAGTCAATGCCCATAAATACTGGGATGACTTCTACAAAATCCATGAAAATGGGTTTTTCAAGGATAGACACTGGCTTTTTACTGAGTTCCCTGAGCTGGCACCTAGCCACAATCACCTGATGAATGTGCCCTTGGAGAAGCAGAGGAGTGGCGTCTGTGAGGACGGACCTGGCTTGACAACAGAACAGCACAAGTGTTCTTGTGCCGGCCCTGGATGTGAGACTCAGGTGCCTCCCGTGGAAGAGCCAGTGACTCAGAAGCTCGGTCACCTAGAGATTAGTGGTGAGGAATTTCCCGGCTCCTCTGCCACCTACCGAATACTTGAGGTAACTTGATTTTCCGAATAATAGTGAAGATGTCACATTTTACATGCAGATAAACTAGAAAGGCTGACCCAGAGTGTCTTGTGTCTGATCCACTTGGCTGGATTTGAGCATCATAGCAGCGTGGAATGGTCACGTTTGTTTGTTTGCTTGTTTGTTTGTTTGTTTAAACTGGAAAAATACCTAGGCACATACTATCAGGGAAATTCACATGTAAGGGCCTACCAACTTCACTAAAAGCTAATTCTAGAGCTAGTAAAACTTGGAATTAAGTCCATTGCCATGAGGGAGAGCAGTGCTCGGAGTTGAGCCCAAGGCCTCAGACAGACTAGCTCTTTACCACTTAGCTAATCCTCGTTACCTGCAGTGAGATGCTGCATACGCTCATGTCACTCCTAGAGTAAGGAAGTACTCGGTCTAATTGTAAGGAACGTTGAAGTAATATATGCAAAATAGCTAAGAAGTATGTCTGCCAAGTAGCCCTCCATAATGTTTACAGTTTTTGTTGCTGCAGAAAGCACTATATTTAACACAGTGCTACACTGTAAATGTTTCAACTGAAGCTGCTGTAGGAGGCAGGAGGTCCTTGTTCTCACAGATAAGCAGATACACAGATGCACATAGGGGAACCTGGAAGCTTAGCACTCAGTTGTTCCTACAAGGGAAAGAATGCAAGACTTATTACTTGCCCAGAAGGCTGGGGGCAGAAGTGGTTAATGGCATGGTGACCAAACCAGACCCCCTCACCCTTATCACAAGCTTCTTTTTCTCAGTAGATTTATAGAAGATGTCAGATGTACTGTACAAAGAGTTTCAATGTATTCATATTTGATGTTTATTCAGTTTCTTTATTACTCAAAGAGATTTATGGATGCTTTATTATACACATGGGAGTAAATTAATCATCACCACTCAGGGTCGAACTCCCAAACTTTGAGCCAACACTGGCTGTGTAGTCAGGTTGAACCTGCCTTCTTGCCTCCCAGATCATCTGTGCTGACCATCGAGGTCGCAGAGACCCTGCAGTCTCTCTTTCTAATAATGGTGTCGTGAAACTCATCAGGAAAATAATGTATCTGCAGGGTTTTTTGCTAGAACTCAGAAAGTAAAAGTAGCTTGTGCTTTTTTTTTAGACTAGCTTTCTTCAGCCAGTGGAAGCTGGTGTTCTTGTCCTTTACCTAGAGTCCATGAGAGATCAGGAAATGCCATGGGTCCTATTTAGGTTCAGGTCATTATACCTTTCCTGAACAATTCTTAAAAGCTGGGCGTGGCGGTGCCTGTTGTCTCAGCACTTGGGAAGCTGAGGCTCGAAAACCGTAAGTTATGACCATCCTGGATGCTGTTAAGAATAAAAGAGAGAGAGAAGAAAGAATGGTGGGGAAAGGGTTACTAACTTCTGGGACTAACGGTTCCTTTCTGTTGCAGGTTGGTTGTGGTGTAGGAAACACAGTCTTTCCAATTTTACAAACTAACAAGTAAGTATGTTGTCAGGTCTACAGCACAGCGAAGGGAAAGGGGTTAAAGTTCGCACCAGCCACAGTGC
Organism: Mus pahari; assembly: GCF_900095145.1. Classification (NCBI taxonomy): domain Eukaryota; kingdom Metazoa; phylum Chordata; class Mammalia; order Rodentia; family Muridae; genus Mus; species Mus pahari. The sequence goes on from NC_034603.1 coordinate 72,482,205, forward strand.
TAATATGTAATGTCTTCTCTGAAGTGTTGTATTTCTCTTGTAAGTTCTATGAGGATGTCGTTAGGTTGTTAATTCTTGCACGACCACTGTATGGTCAAGATGGGATGGCTGGCCTACCTGGCATTGTCTCCAGTTCCCCAGAAAATCCGCTTCTGTACACGCTACACTGACAGCAGGAGTGTGAGGTTTTCCCCTCTGTGACCAGGTGATCAGCACCTGAAGTCCAGGTGTCCTTCAGTTCGGTTCCAGTACTGGCTGGCTGGGACTAGCATCAAACCCCACAAATTAAAGACTTCTCCCACTTCAGATTCTAGCTGCAAACACAAGCCCCCACACTTGTGGTGTGCTGTAAGCTGGGAGAGTCTTCAGTCCCCTCCTAGTTTTGGCTGTTTTTACTGTTCATTATGAGCGGTACTGTAAGGATACAGAGAGCAAGCATTCAGGTGAGAGAGATATACAAGGTGAGATCTGAAACCCCTGTGCTCAGGTTCATCTCATGGAGGTCAGAGAGGGTCAGGAAACCCACAGGAACAGAAGGTCAAAAGTTAATGCCAGAAGACTTTTAAAGAATCTCACAAGTCTTGGAGTGCTTCACATTCCCCATAAGTCACTTCAGATATGAGTGTGTCTGAGTCTCTCAAGAATTATGTAGGTTCTTGGGCTGGTGAGATGGCTCAGTGGGTAAGAGCACCCGACTGCTCTTCCAAAGGTC
>NC_034603.1:72483643-72493721 GCF_900095145.1 Mus pahari
CCATCTGCAAACATTTTTGTTGTTTTTGTTTGTTTGTTTGGTTGGGTGGTTGGTTGGTTGGTTTGGTTTTTTGAGACAGGGTTTCTCTGTGCAGACCTGGCTGTCCTGGAACTCACTTTGTAGACCAGGCTGACCTCGAACTCAGAAATCCACCTGCCTCTGCCTCCCGAGTGCTGGGATCACAGGCGTGCACCACCACGCCCGGCTTTGTTGTTTATTTTTGAGAGGCAGTCTGAAGTACCTCATGGTGTCCTTGAACTTGCTATGTAACCTTCCTGATGCTGCCTTCACTTCCCAAAAGGTGCTAGAATTTCACCCCCTTTGGTGACCAGAAGTAAATCCTTCTGGTGGGAGTACCGTCATTTAAAACAGACTAAGCCTTTTTTTATCCTGTGTTCACGTCTTCTGACCTGTTTGTCGCTCCCACTCTCCACAGACAAATTCACAGTATGATCCTTCTCGCTGTTTGGCCTTTGTTCATGATCTCTGTGATGAAGATCAGAGTTACCCAGTGCCCGAGGACAGTCTTGATGTCATCGTTCTTATATTTGTTCTTTCAGCAATTGTTCCAGACAAGTAAGTTTAAGGTCCCTTAACTAAGATAAAGCTGTAAGTGAAGCTCTTGAACTCCAATTACACCCAATTACACCCTAAGTACAAAGGGTTTTATGATGTCTAATAGACAAGAAAAGCCTGTTGTATTGATGTCCACCTTTACCTGAGCCTTTGACCCTCTGCCTGCTGGCTGTGGACTGGTTCCTGCTTTCTTTGTGGGGAGCTAAGTCTGAAAACCCTGGGAAGATTTCCACTTAGCCCGCTCTCAACACCTGCTGCTTCAGGGTTAAGATGGCTGTCTCGTTACCAGCCTTTTAAATGCTTGAAATAAGTCAAGATTCTTAACACCCTGAAATCTATACTGACTGTACTGTGTTTTCTGGTGCACCACACGTGCTTCCCAATGACCTTCTAGTAGCTCAAAGAAGAGCCATGCTTGCCGGGCGTGGTGGCGCACGCCCTTAATCCCAGTACTCAGGAGGCAGAGGCAGGCATATTTCTGAGTTCGAGGCCAGCCTGGTCTACAGAGTGATTTCCAGGACAGCCAGGGCTACACAGAGAAACCCTGTCTCAAAAAAACCAAAAAGAAAAAAAAAAGAAGAACCATGCTTTTAACATGTGCCTCTGGGGAAAAGCAGGAGACAGATGAGAAGCTCCCCCAGTGGTGCTCACCTGCCTGCTGCTTACAGTGCCCTGTAAGCTGGGGCTTTTTATGTGTATGGTTCTTTAGATTTTTTCTTTTTGGTTTTTAGACCTGAGCTGGCCTCTGACTCAGTCCTCCTGCCTTGACCTCCCTGTAACTGTGAGCTTTCTCACCCACATGTTAATTGCCCAAAATAATGACCCTAGACTTCTATATATGAGTAAATGCTGAGCTTTGACTCTGTTCCCCGACTGGCCCATATCTTAATTACCCATTTATTTTATTCTGTATTCTGTTACATGGTTACTTGGTCCTCAGTTTCTCATGACTGTCTTTTTCTCTGTCATGGAGCAAATCTTCCTCATGCCTGTCTCTATCCTAGAAATCCAATCTCTTTCTACTGGATGTCCCAAATTCTAATCCTTCATAATCCTTCCCCAGCTCATTGGCCAAAGGTTTTTTACTAACAGGTGAAACTTCCGTACATTGCACAAAAGATTCCTCTGCACCTTCCAAGTGCTGAGGCTGCGTCCCACCACACCTGCAGCTTTAACTTCACAGTTGATAGAGTTTGGGTGTGATCGATGTGCATGATGAAGACCTAAATACCAACTTCTCTCCAAAACACAAGCCAAAATAACACAAATCACAAGTATGGCCATACATACACTGTATGTTCAGGGCTCTTAGAGAGTTACAGGAGCTTGTGACAGGGGTGGCGACCACAGGACCAGCAGGAAGTGAGCCAGGTTTAATACTTGGAATGTGCACCAGTAGGTGAGACATTTGGGCTGGCTTTTAGTGTTAGGAAGTCTGTTGTCCTGGGGTTTGCTATAGGAGGGGGAATGCCATCCCTAAGGGGACTTACATGTCATTCCCGACTGCCCTGCAGGATGCAGAAAGCTATCCGCAAGCTAAGCAGACTCCTGAAGCCTGGAGGGGTAATGCTTCTTCGAGACTATGGCCGCTATGACATGGCTCAACTTCGGTTTAAGAAAGGTATGTGAAGGTCTGGAGAGATGAATCAGTGCTTGTGAGTACTGCTGTCCTTGGAGAGAACCCAGATTCAGTTTCCAGCATACATACACATGATGGGTCTCAACTGTCTGTAACTCCAGTTCCAGGGGATCTGATGCCCTCTTCTGGCCTAAACAGACACTGGGCATGCATGAGGTACAGATACATACATGTAAGGAAAATACCAAAAATAAATAAATAAATAAATAAAAATTAAATACATAAAGATATGGCCAGGTGTGGTAACATATGACTTTAGTATCAGCACTCGGGAGGCAGAAGCTGATCTCTCTGAGTTCAAGCCTGGTGGTTTACATAGTAAATCCCAGGTCAGCCTGGGAGTTGAGCTCAGGGTGGGGCACTTCCAAGCATGTGCAGTGCTCTCAGCACTAAAGTCAAGTCAGATGGCAGGGTGAGAAGACATCTTCGGTGTTCACAGCAGCTGAAGTCTTTTTTTTTTTTTTTTTGGTTTTTCAAGACAAGGTTTCTCTGTGTAACCCTGGCTGTCCTGGAATTCACTCTGTAGACCAGGCTGGCCTCGAACTCAGAAATCCGCCTGCCTCTGCCTCCTGAGTGCTGGGATTAAAGGTGTGCTCCACCACACCCAGCTAGGTGAAGTCTTTCTTTTTTTTTGTTTTTTTGTTTTGTTTTGTTTTGTTTTGTTTTTGAGACAGGGTTTCTCTGTGAAGTCTTTCTTAATGTTTGTGTTTATCATGGGGCTGTCCGGAACTTGATAAAGAGAAGGTCCAGGACCCGCCCAGAAAAACAGTTCAGTTTAAATGACCAGGAAATAAAAGTAAAGAGATGATTCTTCTCAACCCCATTTAAGATAAAAAATACAATTTTCTGTGGCCTTTTTTAAGCACTCTAATTTTTTTTAGTTTATCCGTCTTGGAAAAAACTCTGCCAGCATAAAGTAGGTATAAACAAAACCTTAGAAGATGGGGTTGCATCAGCTATTGGATGAAACACAGGGCCCCCAGTGTAGGAGCTAGAGAAGGTACCCAAGGAACTGAAGGGGCTGCAACCCTATAGGTGGAACAGCAATATGAACTAACCAGTACCCCCTGAGCTCGTGTCTCTAGCTGCATATGTAGCAGAAGATGGCCTAGTTGGCCATCATTGGGAAGAGAGGCCCCTTTCAAACTTTATATGACCCAGCACAGGGGAATGCCAGGATCAAGAAGTTGGAGTGGGTGGGTAGAGGAGCAGGGGCGGGGGGAGAGTATAAGGAATTTTCAGGATAGCATTTGAAATGTAAATAAAGAAAATATCTAGCATAGGACCTGGGTCCAATTCCCAAGCACCCACACTAGACAGCTCACAACTTCCCATATCCCACAATTCCAGGGAATATGACATCCCAGGACTCCATGAGCCCCGTGGTGCACATAACTCCCTCAAGCACAAGCTTAAGCTTAAAAATAACAAACCCTTTGTTGTTGTTGTTGTTGTTTGTCTTAATTAGGGTTTTACTGCTGTGAACAGACACCATGACCAAGGCAAGACTTATAAGGACAACACTTAATTGGAGCTGGCTTACAGGTTCAGAGGTTCAGTCCAGTATCATCAAGGCGGGAAGCATGGCAGCATCCAGGCAGGCATGGTGCAGGAGGAGCTGAGAGTTCTAAATTTTCATCTTTAAGCTGCTAAAAGACTGGCTTCCAGGCAGCTAGGATGAGGGTCTTAAAGCCCACGCCCACAGTGACGCACCTACTCCAACGAGGCCACACCTCCTAATAGTGCCACACCCTGGGCCAAGCATATACAAACCATCACATTTGATTTAGTTTTTCAAGATGCAGTTTTTCTGGAACTCTGTAGACCAGGCTAGTCTAGAATTCACGGAGATCTGCTTGCCCTGAGTACTGGGATTAAAGGCGTGCACTACCAGTGCCTGCCATCCATATTGTTTTTCAAATGTATTAATATATCTGGTTTTGTTGTGTAACTGCAGGTCAATGTCTATCTGGAAACTTCTATGTGAGAGGTGATGGCACCAGAGTTTACTTCTTCACACAAGGTATGAAAATGATGATGTATTGGTGCTAAAGGCAGTGTCTGCAGGTCACCTGTCCCTCCAGCCCTTCTCTCATACTGCCCTGAGCTGTCACTTCAGACAACGCTGGCTCATGCTTGTTGTAAATGGTATTTGATAACTCTAAAAGTCCTTAATATGAACCGCCACTTACCCATGCCATCCCCCAGTTAATCGAGACATAGTCCTATGGATTTATTTAACCAGATTAGACCATTCACAATTACTGGACAGTTGCCCCTAATCTGTTTTTCTATATGCCACACTGGCTAATTCCCAGCCTCCCCAGGTTACTTGTTTTGAGCCTGATCTGCCATTGTTCCATTGGCCTGTCCATCTTCTCCTCCTTCTCCTCTTCCTCCTCCTCCTCCTCCTCCTCCTCCTTTTCCTTCTCCCCTTACCCCTCTCCCCCCACCCCCGTCAGTTCTTGTCCCTGTCCCTATCCTGTCTCTGTCCCTCTGCCACACTACCTGAAACCACCCAGCCCAGTAGTTGAAGGCCTTCCTACCTCTGTTCTCCCCAGTAATTGCTTGTAGCCACTTTTGTTTAACCAATAGCTTTAAATTGGAGAGCGGGGTTTATGCAACGTCATTTGGTATATGTGAGAATGTGCTCATGGATCTTGTAACCACATTTTGGTGTTCAGAGTTTAGCATTTGTATACACAGCAACAGACCAACCTCCAACACATGCTCCATTTCACATGGAAAGTCACTAGTAAACTGTCCTTTCTCCAGTGGAGCATCCATAAACATCTGCTCTTTTCAAACCAGATGAGCTGGATGCACTCTTCACTGCTGCTGGTCTGGAAAAAGTGCAGAACCTGGTGGATCGCCGCTTGCAGGTGAATCGAGGGAAACAGCTGACCATGTACCGCGTCTGGATTCAGTGCAAATACAGCAAGCCTCTAGTGCTTAGCACCAGCCAACATGTACCCATTCCCCACTCAACAGAAAGTTCTTCACATTTGGGGCTTTTGTAAGAAGACATCTGTAGAGGGCAGCTTGTTGGTGATGGACAGTCTACGGATTCAAGGAGCTCAAACTTTGAACCTAAGAACGACTACTTTCTGTTAACATTATCAAGTACGGTTTTTACCCAGGTGCAATGACACATGCCTTTAAACCCAGCACTCAGGAGGCAGAGGCAGACAGATCTCTGAGTTTGATGACAGCCAGTGATACGCAGAGAAGCCCTGTCTCCAAAACCAAAAAAGTGTGGTTTTATTTCTGAAGCCCATTAATGCATATTTTCTAGAGTTCATTTTATTAATATTATTGTCGAGGCAGTGCCATGGTGAATGTGGGGAGTTCAAAGGACAACTTGCAGGAGTCAGTTCTCTCCTACAAGTTGGTCCTAGAATTCAGACTTTGGCTTGACACAAATACCTTGAGCTTTTTGACAGCCCTCAAATTTTTATGACTAGAGTTTTATATATAGGAAAACTCATTGTGACCAAAAATGACCTTGAAGTTTAGATCCTCTTGCCATCATATTGCAAGATGGTGGTGGTCCACACCTTTAATCCTAGCATTCAGAAGCCAGAGACAGGCAATCTCTGAGTTCAGGGCCAGCCTAGTCTACAGAGTGAGTTCCAGGACAGCCAGGACTACACAGAAAAAAAGAAAATTAAGAAAGGAAAAAGTCTGCTAACACATTTGAGAGTTAAGAATTTGAAATCCAAGCCTGGCCAAGTGTGATGGCTCACAGCAGAAATGCCTACAGGTCAAAAGCTGAGGCACGGGGATCCTGGTAAGATCAAGGCCAGCCGTGATGGACAGCCAAGGACTACACTGTAAAGCCGTCTCACGGACGGTGAGTATGGCTCAGTGGCAGAGCATAAGCCCTGGAGCCAGATATGAGGTATTGCAATCTAACATTAGCATGGGGAGATAGGAGAACTGCCTTCAATTCAAGGCAGCCCAGGCTACATGGTGAAAGCCTGCCTGACTCTTGTTTCCTCCTGGGACAAGATCAAAGTGATGCTGTGCTCCATTGCATGGTGCTGGGTTATGAGTACCTTTTACTAGCTCCATTATTAGGACTAGAAAGAAGGCTCAGCAGGTTTAGGCACTTGCTGCCAAGCGTGACAATCTGAGTTCACATCCCCAAATCCCACATGGTAGAAGGAGAGAACCATCGTGTGCTGAATCATGTGTGTGCCCTCAGATGTACACACCAAAATAAAATAATTTTCTATATCTTATTGGTGGTGTCGCTTAATTTAGATGGTGTTTGATAGGTTCCCTCGCTGTCATCTCTAAGGCATGAAAGCACCCTGGCTGTGCCATCTGTCACCCTATTGACCACCAGGGTTTATTGGTTTGCTCTGGTCAGCTAAGCAGGTGTTCCCTTTCTCCTTCACCATCAAAGAGAACAGCCTTCCCTGAATAGAGGGCTGGTCTCCTGTCCCCTGCTGAAACCTCTGCACAAGCTCCAGTTATCACGTGTTGTATAGGAGAGTTCCCTGACACATCATCCCTATCACATTTCCCATGGTCTCTGCCGAAAGGCTTTGAGCTGAACCGTTCTAATAGCTGCACGTGGCTGGCCCTGCTGAGTTCCTCGAAAACAGTTGGGTTGGGAAGGTGGTTCCAGCTGTGAAGCTGCCCAGAAAGAGTTGCTTAGGCGTCTCTAACAGAAATGCTTCAGGAAAAGACTTATCTTCCTATGCCAAGTGCCAGCCATTCAGCTGGAGAGATAAAGTCGATGTTCTTTGAAAACTGCAGGACGGTTTGATGTGGAGCAAGTACAGCGAGCTGTTGGGGTGAAGCCAGCATCCCTAGAAGGCATGCCAGGTCATGTGACTCAGGTCTTCCCCAGCGTGGATTCTGTGGTGCAAAGAGCCTGACCTCTCTCAGTCCCTGTAGTGTGTGTGTGTTGGGGATGGGGGGGCTGGCCTGACCCCTCTCAGTCCCCATATTGAGGTGGGGGGGGAGGTGTCTCCTGGCCTGACCTCTCCCTGTATTGGGGTGTGTCCTGTCTTCCTTCTTGCTCTCTTGGACTGGAAAAGTGGGGCCCTGGAAATTTAACAAGAAGAAAGCTTAGTTCACGAGACATTTAATGTTCCTATAATTGATTCCTGTCCTTGGAGACTTTAGCAACAGTAGGGGATTCTCTGTGGGGTAAAGATGAGCACAGGACAGATTCTTTCACACTGTTGACAAAGGCCTGTTTTTTCATTTGTGGCGGCAGCTGCTACGCCCAGAGCCCGGCTGCGTCAGGGCATCGCTGCTTCATTTGATCTTCAGGTTGTGATTTGACAACCTCGTGGATGAGCTTCCCAGTTGGAACGGTGATGTGGCACCCTGTCGCCTCTACAGTGAGCAGTCAGTCAAGGTTCACAACTCAGAGACCTGCTGCTGCCTGTAATCAGTGGACCATGTAGACAATTAAACATGACAGAATTTAGGGGCAGAAGGCCACATGGTTACTTGTTCCACGGGGTTTTTAAAGGCCCAGTAACCAGGATATTCATCCTGAGATGAACCCAAGTTAATCATTCCCCATTTTCCTTTCCATGAGGTAGGGATTTCACCATTAAAATAGAAAATGTCTGGTTACTTGTACTGCCACACACCTTAATCCCAGTAGACATCCAGATCCCTGTGAATTTGAGGCCAGCCTGGTCTACATAGAGAGTTCCATTCCAGCCAGGGCTACACAGAAAGACTCAAAAAATTTAAAAAAGATTCGCATACACACACACACACACACACACACCTTCGGGCCACTTAGGTCAGCGGGTAAAAGCACTTTTCGCCTTGCTGCCAAGCCTGTCAACCTGTGTACCTGAGTCTGATCACCAGAACTGACGAGGTGGCAGGAGAAACCTTAACTCCTAAAAGCATCTGTTCTTAGCAAGTTTTGTTTTGTTTTGTTTTGTTGTATGCATGCAATGTAGCTGTTGTCTTCAGACACACCAGAAGAGGGCTTTGGATCCCATTACACATGACTGTGAGCCACCAAGTGGTTGCTGGGAACTGAACTCGGGACCTCTAAAAGAGCAGCCGGTGCTCTTAACCACTGAGCTATCTCCCCAGCCCCAACCTTAGCTTGTTTTAGTAGAGTATCACCCAAGAGAATAATAGTTGCCAGATTCCCATTGACCCAACCCAGAATACTGGGTTGTTAGTTCAGCTTGGGACTATTAACCCTAGAAACAACACAACTTGGAAGACTGGGTTATTAATATGGGATATGGGAGTGACAGTGGAAGGGATCTCCCTGAGAAGAGATGCTGCCAAACTTACACCAGAAGTTGATGGTTAGCACGTCAGGGCATTGGGTTAGCCGAGGGCATTGGGTTAACCAAGGGCATTGGGTGGGGACAATGGTTTGTCAAGCTAAGGCTGATCCCAAATCTCTTATCCAAATAAGCAGAGCCCTTGCTGAACAATCTATATGTGTTAACATTTCTTAAAATATTTGCTATCCTTACATACACACACAGTCTTGTACAAGCTAGGCAAATGCTATACCATTGAATCTACATCCCTAACCCTGACTTTAAGACTAACATGTAGAGCCAGGCGTGGTGGCTTTATCCCAGCACTCAGGAAGCAGAGGCTGGCAGATACCTTTGAGTTTGAGGCCAACCTGGTCTACATCATTCCAGAACAGCCAGAGCTAACTACAAGGTCCTGTTTCAAGTAGAAAGACTGAAATGTATGGTGGCACATACCTTTAATTTCACCACTCAGAAGGCAGAGGCAGGAGGATGTCTATGAGTTCAAAGCCAGCCTGGTCTACATAGGAAATTTCAAGACAGCCAGGACTATATAGATCCTGTCCCCTAAAACAAGCATTTGAAAAAGTCTTTTTAAGAGACTAAAATGCCTTCCGGGCGGGTGTGACACTGCCTACTGTAGTCTGAGAACAGGGGGTGCTGAGAATGGAGAACTGAAGGGATCCTGAGTTATAGTGATAGCCTGGGATGGGATGAGGTGGAGAGGGAGGGCGTTCTTCATGTCTATGTCAGGGATGTAGGTCAGTGTTAGAGCTCTTGGCTAGCACGTATGAGCCCTGAGTTTGATCTTTTAGGCCACACATCCCCAAAGGTTGGTTGTTTGTGTGTGTGTTTGTTTTTTCAAGACAGGGTTTCTCTGTAGCTCTAGCTGTCCTAGAACTCACTCTGTAGACCATGTTGACCTCGAAGTCACAGAGATTCACCTGGCTCTGCCTCCTGAGTGCTGGGATTAAAGTCCTGTGCCACCACTGCCCAGCCAAAATATCTTTTTGTTGTTGTTGTATTTAATCGTTACAGTCACCCTGTGAAATATGATTTATCTCCATTTTGCAGATGAGGGAAAGTAGTTTACCAAAGTCAGACAGATAGTGTTAATCACAAGGTAAGCAGCTTACAGAAGGTAAGTTGAAGGTCTGGAGAGATGGCTCATCAGTTACGAGTGCTTGCTGCTCTTCCAGAGGACTAGAGTTCATTTAACTGCATCCTACACGGAACGGTTCATAACTACCTGTAACTGCAGCTCCAGGAAACTCTGTGCCCTCTTCTGGTCTCTATGGGAACCCACACACATGGGGCACACACAGGGACACACATGTACATAGAAAAAAAACTTTTAAGGCAGCTTAACACAAATACCAGCTGCTATAGTCTATGGGCTTAAACATTCTGGGGGCCAGCCAAGTGTGTTGTAGTCTGGAGGACTGGGAGGGGGCAGCACCTCCCTACCAAACCTCCAACTTCAGTGTTAGAAAAGGGCAGCTGGGGGCTGGTGAGATGGCTCAGTGGGTAAGAGCACCCGACTGCTCTTCCAAAGGTCCGGAGTTCAAATCCCAGCAACCACATGGTGGCTCACAAC
>NC_034603.1:72493911-72510458 GCF_900095145.1 Mus pahari
AGAGAGAGAGAGAGAGAGAGAGAGAGAGAGAGAGAGAGAGAGAGAGACGGATGAGATAGCCTGGCGAGTAAGGTTTCCTGCTGTCAAGGCTGACAGCCTAAATTCAGTCCCCGGGACCTGCATAGCGGAAAAAGAACCCAGGAGTTGGCACGCATGCGCACAATAAATAAATGCCGCACACACAAAAAGAAACGGGCTAAATTGTGTTTGTTTTGCAATATCCAAACTAAAACACACTGAGGAAAAGCTAGCAAGGAAAGAGCCTGTTTAGCCTGCCCAGGGCTATTTGAGTAGTCAGCACGGGGTTCTGAACCCTGCTAGCTAGTTAGGCCAATGCTCCCTTTTAAGTTCAGATGACCCTGTCCTGATGGCCAGTTGCTTTTTACTAAGTAGCTGAGTTCTGTCGCTGGTCCTGGCGCTGTGTCCCCATTCCTCCTCTTCCCATCCTTAGGCAAGAGCTGTTTCCTCTTTTTAAATGATTTCCTTGTTTGTGTGAGTACATGTGTGTGTAAGATGCACGTTCTCTTGGGGGAAGGGTATGCACACGCTGTAGAGGCTGTCAGATAGCCTCTATTCCTTTGAGACAGTGCCTCTCACTGAACCCAGAGCTCGACTGGCGGCCAGAAGACCCCCATGATCTTCCTGTCTCGGCTCCACAGCGCTGGAGTTGTGGGCCAGGACTCTGCCTCATGGGAGCTAGAATCTGAACGAGGGGTCCTCGTTCTTGCACAGCAAGGTCTGCTGCCCATGGAGCCATTTCCACCCCAGCAGCTGTCTGTCTTCTCTTAAGGATTTTCTTTGTTGGTTTGTTTTATGAAGCCCAGGTTAGTCTTGAACTCCTGATCTCCCTGTGCCTACCTCTAGAATGTTGGGGCTATAAGCTGAGTTGGCACTTATGCTTTCTTACTGTGTTTTCCCTTTCCACCAGTCTATTGCCTCATGATTACCCAGACACCCATCAGGTCATACATCTCCACCCAGTAGGTCCCTTCTGTCCTGCTCCTCCTACCTTGTGTCCACTCCCAGGCACACATAAACTGGAGCCCAGACCCCTCCCACTTGGCCCCTCTCTCCTGACCTCTGACTACTGACCAGGTCCTCGGGGCACTGTGACTACAGCTCTGTCTTCCCCGTGACAGCTGCACTCTGACCTTTGCCAGAGTTCATGGATGTTCCTCTCTAGACTCGCAGCCGAACCTCAATGTCTGGAGTAGCATCTGCCGCACAGAGAGGACTCGGTAAATATTTATAATTCCCCAGGGGAGTGCTTAGAATGTCACCTAGGAGCTGGATCCCTAGAGAAAATCAGGAAGTGACGTCCTCTGAAAACCCAGTGAGAAGAGCGGGGCTTGTGATAGCAGCCCAGGCTACACCTAGGAGGGGCTCCCAGAGTGTCCCTGAAGCCAGGCCCGCCTGGGCAAGGGATGGAGGCCATCAGCTACCAAAGGGAACAGGTCATATGGGTTCAAGGTACAGTGTACAGTCCCAGGTGACAACAAGAGCAAAGAGCAAGACACTTTAGAGATGGCAGTGTCACCAGGAAGTGTGTAATTCCCAGATGGGAATCAATCCCTTGTCTTGAGCCTTGAGTTTATCTAAATAGCTCCTGAACATCTCCGCGCGCTCCCAAAGCCATCTAGCACCTCTAATTCTGCCTGTCTTAAAAACTCATGAGTGCACAAACTTCACTGAATTCTTGAAGCCCCCAGCTGTTCTTGCTGTGGGCTTTGCCAGGTTACAGAATTCCTGTGACTGCTTCCTCAACTCCAAATCACATATCAGCAATGGCTTACAGCAAGCCCCACAGTTTAAGAGGCCATCGTCTCTCAGAGCAGCCAGCCTCTGGACTCTTGGGAATCCATAGCCCTGTCTTTCCAGTGTGCTTCCTTCTATGTCAGTGTTTCACAGTCAGAGCGGGCCACCCATCCCTTGGGAACTGGGGCCTGGAGCAGGTAACCAGGCTCTGTCCCTGAGAGTTCCAGGATCCACTCTGCCCCTCCGCCTTTCAAAGGATTTCAGTTTTGCCCTGAGGCAGGAACAGCTACTGCTCTGCACGGGGCCTGTGTACTTTTTAAGACACTTGGGAAATGCTGCTCAGATTTTCATTTATTTTGAAAATTCTGACCTCGGGGTGGAGCTCAGACAGAGAGAGTACGCTTCCCAGTTGGAGACTGTATTCAGTTCCCAGCTCTGAAAAAAAAAGAAAAAGAAAAAGAAAATTAGAAGAACAAATAGATAGTGATAGAAGTGGTAATGAATCTAGACGATTATGGGCTGTCTGCGGGGAGGAGGTGGTTTTGTTCTTTTTGCAGTGAACGCAGAGCACAATGCTAGGCGAGTTCTCCAGCATTGAGCTCTGTAGATCAGGCTGGCTTCGAACTCACAGATCTGCCTCTCTGTCTCCCAAGTGCTGGGATTAAAAGTGTGCTATCATTTTTGTTGTTGTTGTTTTTGTTGTTGTTGTTAACAAAATGGAGAAGCCCATGGAAGCCAAGTCACCCAGAGTCACAGTGTGGCCTGACCCTCGGCTGACATCACCTCTTCACTGATGGAGAGACACGCAGATGAACCCTTCACTGTCTCTTCCTCTACCTAACTCTTGCCACCTCAGGAATGTGTATGTTGTACTTGTGGGTAGAACATGTCTCTAGCATGGTGGTGGTGAAGGTGGGGTTGGAGAGGATTGTTGCTAAAAGGGGAGATGGAGGCACCTAGAGTACCAAGGAGCAAAGAGAGGCTTTTTATTTCAAAGATTGATTGATTTTATGTATATGAATACACTGCAGCTGTCTTCAAACTCACCAGAAGAGGGCACCAGATCCCATTACAGATGGTTGTGAGCCACCATGTGGGTGCTGGGAATTGAACTCAGGACCTAAGAAAGAGCAGTCAGTGCTCTTAACCACTGAGCCATCTCTCCAGCCCCCTTTATATTTATTCTTTTTTTTTTTTTTTTTTTTTTTTTTTGAGACAGGGTTTTTCTGTGTAGCCCGGCCTATCCTAGAACTCACTTTGTAGAACAGGCCAGCCTCGAACTCAAAAATCTGCCTGCCTCTGCCTCCCGAGTGCTGGGATTAAAGGCGTGCCCCACCACGCCTGGTTTTTTATATTTATTCTTAAGGACATCACTTCAGCTTCTATCTCTTGGTACTGGGTGTTTTCTTGTTTTGTATGTGTGACTGCGTATGGATAAAAGTTCATGTGTCTAATTGTGCACACACACGTGTGGAGACCAGAGAACAACTTGAAGGAGTTAGTTTCCTTCTCCCACCATGTGAGTTCCAGGGTGAACTCAAGCTGTCAAGCTCCTTTACAAGTTTTACCCTATCTCCTGCCCCAGAACCTCACCCCAGGACCTCGTCTTATGAGGCAGGGTCTCTCACTGAACCTGGAGCTCACTGATTTTGGCTAGCTGGCCAGCAAGCTTGTATCCTCCTAATTAGGGTAGGGTTATGGTATGTATGTATTGTATGTATGTATGGATATATGTATATAGTATATGTATATATGCATGTATGTAGTATATGTATGTAGCATATGTAATGTATGTATGTAGTATATGTATGCATGTAGTATATGTAATATATGTATGTATGTAGTGTATGTATGTAGTATATGTATGTATGTATTTAGTGTATGTATATAGTGTATGTATTTATGTAGTGTATGTATGTATTTAGTGTATGTATATAGTGTATGTATCTATGTAGTATATGTATGTGTGTATATAGTGTATTATGTATGTATGTATTATGTATTATGTAGTGTATGTATGTATGTAGTATAGTATGTATGTATTATGTATTATGTAGTGTATGTATATATGTAGTGTAGTATGTATGTATGTATTATGTATTATGTATTATGTATTATGTACTATGTATTATGTATTATGTAGTGTATGTACTGCCATGCTTAACTTTTTCTGTGAGTGCTTGGGACCCAAACCAAAACCTCAGACTTCCATGGTAAGCCCTTCACTGAGCTGTGTCCCTAGCCCAGGTATTTTGTTTGTTTGTTTGTTTACTTGCTTGTTTGATTGTTTTAAGAAAAGTTCTCAGGGGCTGAAGAGATGGCTCAGAGGTTAAAAGCACTGACTGTTCTTCCAGAGGTCCTGAGTTCAATTCCCAGCAACTACATGGTGGCTCACAACCATCTGTAAGGGGATCTGATGCCCTCTTCTGGTATATTTGAAGACATCTACAGCATACTCATGTACATAAATTTTTTTTTTAAAAAAATAACAATTTAAAAAAAAGAAAAAGAACAAAAAGAAAGAACAAAAAAAAAAAAGAAAAAGAAAAAGAAAAAGAAAAGTTCTCCATACCCTAGACTGAAACTCACTATATGGCCCAGGCTGCCCTCACACTTGGTCAGCCCTCCTGCTTCAGTCTCCCAAGTGCTGGCATTAGAAATGTGAACTAGACCTCTCGGTACTATAAACTGCATCTTCCATCTGTGTTCCTGGAGCACTAGGATGCTGTCACCAGCAGGCTATCCTCAAGCAGACTCACAGAGGATGGAGACTTTTCCTGTGTGGCAGGAAGAGAAATGGCAGGACCTGGCCAAAGAAATGTAGTTTTGCAAAGATCCATTTGCATGGCACATGTGTGCCTTAGAACAGTAAAAGTACCTTTTATTCTCCTGTAGAAATTATCTCCTAAGCTCACTGCCTCTGTCTGCTAACCTAGGCCTAGTCCGGGAAGCTTCTAGCCTCCATATGATCTTACCTAAGCCTAGAATGTTTTCAGCCTCTGGGACTTACTGCTGAGTAGGCTCACCCTTTCTAGTTATTCCTACACTCTGGCTGACTGATTCAACTCTGCTGTTCTGGCTCAATCTCCTCTCCAAGCTAACTGATTCAATTTGGCTTCTCTCTTGGCTTCTGACTTAAGCTCTGCTTGACCCCAAACTAATTCTGGTAATATGTTCTAATCTTCTGGCTCCTTTTCATTCTCTGGCTTGTTCTGTCTTTGCCCGTGTCTAGTTTGTTCTCTCTTCAACCTGCCTCTGTAAAACTCTCCTGGTACAACTGCCTCCCTCCTCCCTCCTCCCTCCTTCTTCCTCCCTCCTCCCTCCTCCCTCTTCCCTCCTCCTTCCTCTCTCCTCCATCTCCCTCTTCCTGTTCCCCCTCCCCCAAGTAGCCTCTTTTTCCTCGCCTAGTGAGATGGGAATAAGCTACTCTGTCAAACCTTTCTCTGATTCGCCACTTTATCTGCCACTCAATAAGACATCACTTTCAAACATGGGTGCTTCCTTCTACCAACTTTACCTTCATTGTCTGGAATTAAAGGTCTGTACTAAGGGCATGTCTATGTTCCAGCCAGGGGGATTAAAGTTGTGTGCCAAGGGCCAAGCTACACCACAAATAGACAAGGGTTTTGTTGTTGTTGTTGTTGTTTTGTTTTGTTTTGTTTTTTAGTAAATAACATAATCTCAGAGTATGATCACAGGGGTTCACAGTGTGATTAAATATTCTACAGCATAGGACAGTACACAAGGCACTTAGCATTGGGTGATACTGAGAAATGCATTCCAAGGGTTGGTAAGAACTCTTGCCTAGCAAAGAGAAAGCCCTGGTTTTGACCTCCAGCACAATATAAACCTTGCATGGCATGATGGGATACCTGTAATCCCAGCACTTGGGAGGTGGACGTAGGAGGGTCATCGTTGACTGCACAGTGAGTTTGAGGGCAGCCTGGGCTACTTGAGAGAGACCTCCTTGTCTCAAGAAGAAATGAGAGAGCCAGAGAGACAGAGTCAGAGAGGAAAGAAAGAAAAGGAAGGAAGGAAGGAAGGAAGGAAGGAAGGAAGGAAGGAAGGAAGGAAGGAGAAAGAAAGAAAGAAAGAAAGAAAGAAAGAAAGAAAGAAAGAAAGAAAGAAAGAAAGAAAGAAAGAAAGAAAGAAAGAGAAAGGAAAGGAAGGAAGGAAGAAAGGAAAGAAAGAAAGAAAGAAAGAAAGAAAGAAAGAAAGAAAGAAAGAAAGAAAGAAAGAAAGAAAGAAAGAAAGAAAGAAAGAAAAACAGAAAATGACAAAACCTCTCTCTGGAAAGAGAATGGATGAAGGGAGAACAGAGAATAAAGAAAAGTGGCTGAGGGCAGGGGGTGGAGGATGGTGGGTGGGCCAGGACAGGATGGACCGAGGATGGGAAAGACAGACAGAATGGGACACAGGTAACCAGTACACCCGTAGGATTGGTGCTGCTCATGCAGTCGGCAGAGGATGAGAAACCATCAGGGAAACTAACCCCCAATGATGGCTTCACCCAGAGGATCAGGAGACCTGAAGGCTTGGAGGGAGCTGTGCAGATGCCAGCCACCCTTAGGCATCATGTGGAGACCTCTGAGGCCTGAGACACAGCCTGAAACTAAGAGCCAGACAAAGGAGGGCTTGGGGGAGGAGTCACCAAGATGGCAGCCTGTACCATGGATTGAGCAGCAGCAGGAAGAGATAAGGCCAGGGGCTGTCTGGAGAGAGGACACTAAAGCGGGATTTACTAGTTAGGATCAGGTAGTTGAAATGAGAGGAAAAATTCTGTCTTTCTTTACTCAGCCCTTCCCCCCTCCTCTTTCTCCTAATAAATCTATGTTGAAAAAATAAAATAATTCCCAATAAACCTAATAATTCCTAAAAAGCCAAGCACAGTGCAGACTGGGGTCCACAGCCCGCACACGTTCCCCTCCCCAGGTTCCAGCCCCTAAAGGAACAAGGGTTTTTCTGGTGCTCTTGTTTCTGCCTGTAACTTGCTTTCTGGCGGATCAAGCCCTTCCCTAGGACACTTAAAAATGGGAGGAAGCCATTCCTGGGTATCACCATCCACACAAGGTGAGCCAGGGAGCTTGGCAGTCAAGAGAATGAGAAGGGGGCAGCAGGGTGCACATCTGCAGGTTGAGGTAGAAGCTTGTGCTCCAACAGCCTCCACTCAAGGCCAACAGCAGGCCAGAACTGCTGAGCAAGCTGAAACCGGGCAAGGCTGGATCGCCAGGCCCCCTGAGAGCCTGGACACTCATTACTATGAGAAGCTGCTAAGAGGCTGAGAGGAGTGGCCTGATCGCGCTTGAAGATTAGCTGTGCTGCGGGGAGAAGCGATGTGGGGGATTCCGGAATCCCCACGCTCTAGAAGTGGACAGTGATAGGGGGGTGGGGGGTGGGGGTCAGGGCAAGCAGCAGGTGCTGCTGCTGCTGCGTTCTGGGGATGGGGGAGAAAGCATTGAGGCTTCTGTTCTGACCCACTGTAGGGCAGGTGCACCTCCAACTGGAAATACCTTCAAGCCTGGGGGGGGGGGGGGCAAGGCTCCTGCTGCTGGAAGCTGGCTGGCTGCAGTGCCACTGTGTTTAAAGCCACAGGCTCAGCTGCCTGCACCTGGAGGAAGTGAGTGTGCTTCCAGGAAGCCCGGGGGAAACTGCCCTTGTTAACACCTTCCAGCTCACCCCCACAGCCTATTCCCGCCCCACCAGCGATTGGCCCTCGGACCAGTCAGTCCTGGGGGAAGAACAATCTGAAGGTGGGTAGGTCTGGAAGTCCAGTTGGGATGACTGAAGGGCAGTCAGCTTGTCACGAGAGCCTAGAACTTGGCTGAAATCTAGGGTAAAAAAATAGCCACAAAGCTGTGGGGGTGGAGTGGGGTGGGGGTGGGGAGGGTGGCGCACACCTTTACTCCCAACATTCCAGAGGCAGAGGCAGGTGGATCTCTGAGTTCGAGGCCAGCCTGGCCTACAGAGCAAGTTCCAGGACAGCCAGGGCTACACAGAGAAATCGTGGGGGGAGGGGGAGGGAGACAGGGGATGGGATAGCCATAAAGCTAGAGGCGTGGCTCAGTGGAGATATGCCTCCTTTGCATGTATGAAGCCTTAGGTTCATGTTAGATAATTTTGTGGTTTAATTTCTTGTGTGTGATAATGTGCTGTGATCAGATCAGAGAATTTTGGTCTTTAGGAGACACACTTTTCTGCACCACAGACACTAACAGGATAGCTGGAGGAACGCACTGGCTTTATCACTTGCTTTTGTCACTGACTTTAGAGGATACTCTCACTAGTTCTGCTGGAGACACCATCTCTGACCTGTCAGTCACAGTGGTCATGGAACGCAGAGATAGCTCAAATTACTAGAACACCACCCAAGCGGGCCTGAGTTACATGTCAGATGGGCGTGCCCCTTTCACCAGAAGGCCCACACTGCCCCCCAGCGCACAGTGACACCACCCTTCCTGAATGCCTGTCCTAGAACCAGAAGGTTTGCAAATGTACAGCATGGAGCACTGGCTACTGGGCCTGTAGTTCTAGGTGGCCTGGCTTTAGAATGAACCACGCCTGTTTCCAAAAACAAACAAAACAACTGCAGGTTGCATGTGTTAATATATACCATTTTAGTCCTAACAGTCAGGGGCAGAGGCAGGCGGATCTCTGGGTCTTGGAAGCACATTCAGGGATTTCAAAACATCGGTTATTAAAGACAGCAGCCCCTGGGGGGGCAGCAGTGACATCTGACAACAAGCCCCCCCCCCCGTGGTCCTTTTCTCAGGGAGAGCCTCTCACTGCTTTTCACTACTGATGGCTCTCTCTAGAGCCACGACTCCCCATCTTAGAGATGGAGAAACATTTGTCAGTGACAGGTCTCATTAGTCCGGAGGGCAGGAAGTGTGTGAGTTATCCTGTGGCTCCCCATGACTGGCAAAATGCCAGGGGAAGTGGGGGAGGGAGGGAGAGTGGGCCGGGCTTGCCCTGCAGTAGCTGAGTGCTGACTCTACGGCCACTCTACACAGCTGGTCCCGCTTAAGCTTGATGATGCCTCTGGAGGGTGGGATTATTAACCCCTAGAGGAAACCCTGGGCCAGGAGGTTACATAGTGTGCCAAAGGTCACCCAGCAGAAACAGCTGAAAGTCTTTGAACAAAAAAAAAAAAAAAAAGTGTGCCCTTGACTGCCTGTCTGCTCTGCCTATACTGTTTTCTGTCAGAGCAGGAGTGGAATTCCTGAAGCTGCTTTCCTTGAAAAGGTTTAGCACCTCACTAGCACCATGCTGAACACAGATAATAGTGTGTGGATGGCTGTCAATGCTAGTGAGTGAGTGAGTGAGTGAGTGAATGAATGAACGAATTAATGAATTGGAAATCAAATCTCCTGGCTTTCCTCAAATGGAAGATTTCCTCCAAAAGCCTTTTTAATGCTCACTCTGATTACGGCAAAAGGGCGCTGGAGAATTGCTGGGTCAGTCCTTTATTATCTGTCAAGTCCAACCTGTAGGCTGTTTATGTGTCAAGGTCAGATCAGTCCTTAACCACTCTCCTCTCAGTGTGGCAAAGAGAAGAACATGAAGCCTGTGGGTGTAAAACAGATGGACAGACAAGGCAATGCTGAGGTGGGGCCAGGGAGTACCAGAGTTCTAAATTACTGTCATCCAGGCTGCTCCTCGCTGATCAGGCTTCTCCCTCCCTGGTTGGGCTTCTCCCTTGCTGATCAAGCTTCTTCTTTCACTGGTAATGCTTCTCCCTCATTGGTCATGCTTCTCCCTCATTGGTCATGCTTCTCCCTCACTGGCCAGGCTTCTCCCTCACTGGCCAGGCTTCTCCTTCACTGACCAGGCTTCTCCCTCATTGGCCTTGCTTCTCCTTGACTGGCCAGACCTCCCTCATTGGTCATGCTTCTCCCTCATTGGCTATGCTTCTCCCTCACTGGCCAGGCTTCTCCCTCACTGGCCAGGCTTCTTGGTGTTCCAGGCTGCCAGGTCACAGTTTTGCACTAACACTGAGCTGAATACACATGCTGATTTGCCTGGGATGTTCTCCCAGAGGCCATCAAGATGAGGATGGCTGGCTCAGCAGTTAAGCACACTGATTGCTCTTCCGAAGGTCTGGAGTTCAAATCCCAGCAACCACATGGTGGCTCACAACCATCCGTAATGAGATCTGATGCCCCCTTATGGAGTGTCTGAAGTCAGCTACAATGTACTTAAGAAATAATAAAGAAATCTTTTTTAAAAAAAAGAAAAAAGAAAGAAATTACCAAATAATAAATAAATAAATAAATAAATAAATAAAAAAGATGAGCGTGCCATCAGCGTGGACGTGGCAGCTAAGCTGCTGTGAGCATCACCCAGTGTGCTCTGGAGTGCAGACCCCTGGGATGTGGGAGTGTGTGACTTGTGGTGAGAACTGCTTTTCCTTTGTGAAATAAAACAACAACAACAACAACAACAACAGAAATGATGGATGGCTTTGGAGTTGTCTGTTAATTTGGAAAGTGTGAGGCATGGAAGGTTAGGGGTGTGTGACTGTGAGATGTCACAAAGCAATTCCAGTCAGTCTCGGGAAGGTGGAGTTGTCTCCCCTGAGCCACTAAAGGATTTGTCCATTACACACACACACACACACACACACACACACACACACACACACTTTTGCTGTTTTCGGGGGTCCTGGGGACAAAACAAAACGCATCACCCAGAAGGTTGCCTGGGAAGCTGAGGCAAGAGAATCAAACTTAGTCTGGGCTACATAGCAAGCAAGAGGCCAACCTGGGCCACATGAGACGGTCACAAGCAGAGAGAAAACCTCCGTGACCCTGGCAGTGGGTTCCATGGGAGAGAGGCAGACCCACAACCTGCATCTCATGCCCTAGGGATGGGAAAGGGCTCAGACACTCAGACTCTTTTCCATCAGGACCAAACGTGATTCCTCCTGATTTAAGAAAGGCATCAGAGGTCATTTCTGATGCTTTCCTTGTCAATGTCATTCAGAAATGATGTTTTCCACAGTAGACAGCTCTCCAGCCAGCTCTCCCACTTTAAACCGTCAAATAGTCAGAGGTGGCGGCTCATGTGTTTAACCCCAGCACTGTGGAGGCTGAAAGAGGAGGATCAAGTTTGAGGTCAACTTGGGCCTTATCTCAAAAAGTCCAAAAAAGGGGGTTGGGGGGGCGGCTGGAAAGATGACTCAGTGATTAAGAGCACTGGCTGCTCTTCCAGAGGACCTGGGTTCAATTCCCAGCATCCACATGGCTGTTTACAGCTGTCTGTAATGATCGTTCCAGGGAATCTGATACCCTCACACAGACATAGATGCAGGCAAAACACAAATCAATGCCCCTAAAATATAAACAAATTAAGCCGGGCGTGGTGGCGCACGCCTTTGATCCCAGCATTCGGGAGGCGGAGGCAGGCGGATTTCTGAGTTCGAGGCCAGCCTGGTCTACAGAGTGAGTTCCAGAATAGCCAGGGCTACACAGAGAAACCCTGTCTGGAAAAACCAAAAAAAATATAAAAAATAAAATAAAAAAAAATTCCAAAAACAAAATGAAAATCTCTAGGTAAAATAGTCCATTTCAAAACAAATAAAATTAAACAAAACACCCCCCCATCCAACTCTCATTTTTTTTTTTTTTTATTGGAAACAGTTCTGTTCAAGGTCTGTTTGAAGCAGGGCCTCACGGACGCCTCTTCAGGTGTGTTTCTGGACAGGCAAGGAGCAAACTCCCTTTTCTATGAACTGGTGGTAGGGCTGGCCCCTGGTAACGGAGAACTCCAGAGAGAACAGGCTACTGCAGAGTCTCGTGGAATCCAGTCCCGGCTCTACCCTCGTGATCTCCAGGAACTTGAGTAGTTTCATCTTCTCCAAGGGCAGCCATGACACTCCCCCAGAGTTCTATCAGTAAGTGTCGAATAACTGCCATCGGGCCCTGGACTACAGAGGTGACAGAGGCAGGATCCTGGATGCCCACAAACCAACTAGACACTGAGATGATATAACATGACAGATGATGTGTTTGTTGTAGCAGGAAAGAAGTGCAGAGAAAGGAGAGCAGGAAACGCATCTATCAGAGTAGTTTCTGGGACTGGGGGTGGGACTCAGTGATGGCAACTTGGGGTTAAAGTGCCCGTTAGGCATTCAGACAGCTCTGGCTCAAACCCCACTCCCATCCCACCCCTGCACAAGAAAAATAGAAACTGCTTGGTGGTGGTTGCAAAAGCCTTTAATCTCAGCACTCTGGAGGCAGAGGCAGATGGATCTCTGGGATCAAGGACAGCCGGGCCCACAGATCGAGTTCCAGGACAGCCAGTGCTACACAGAGAAACCCTGTCTCGAAAAAGAAAGAAAGAAAGAAAGAAAGAAAGAAAGAAAGAAAGAAAGAAAGAAAGAAAGAAAGATTTATTATATTTAAGTACACTGTAGCTATCTTTAGACACTCCAGAAGTGGACATCAGATCTAATTACAGATGGTTGTGATGCCTCTGCCCTCTGCCCTCTGCCCTCCGCCCTCCGCCCTCCGCCCTCTGCCCTCTGCCCTCTGCCTCTGCTGGGCTGGGATTAAAGGCATGTGCCACCACCACCTGGTACCTTTCTTGTTTTTTGAGATGGCCTCTCACTGAGCCTGGATCTCCCTGTTTTGGCTGAAGTGACTGACCTATGAGGCCCCAGGATCTAACAGTCTATGTCTGCCCAGTGCTGGGTTATATGCACATACTGCCACACCCAGCTTTTATGTAGATGCTATTAATTGAATTCAGGTCTTTGTGCTTTCACAGTAAACAGTCTACCCATTGGCTCATTCCCTTAGCCCCAAGCCTGCCCTTTTTAAACATGGCAATTGAATCAAAGCAAGTTTGCTACACCCCAGTTCTCCTGACTGAAGTTTCTTTCTTTCTTTCTTTTTTTTTTTTTTTAGAAAGGGTTTCTCTGTATAGCCCTGGCTGTCCTGGAACTCACTTTGTAGACCAGGCTGGCCTCGAACTCAGAAATCCGCCTGCCTCTGCCTCCCGACTGCTGGGATTAAAGGCATGTGCCACCGCTGCCCGACTTGAAGTTTCATTAATAATGAAGCCAGGAAGTAACACATTGCTTACTCTGTAACCATGTTCAGGTTTAGGGAAGAGCACATGTATATCTGAGTACTCAGTTTGTGGCTGGTTTCCCGCTGAGGGACTGTGATGGCTAATCTCCATGATTAGCTTGACTTGATTTAGGTCACCTTGGAAACACATCTCTGGTTGTGTCTATGAGAGTGTTTCCAGAAAAATTTAGCTAAAAGAGAGAAAAATGGCCCTGAATGTGGGTCTCCCAGCTCTCTGTCGCCACTGGACCACCTGCAGTTATCTGCCAAGCCTACCTTTCTGTTTACACTAATCACTGTCCTTCTAAACCCAGCCTCACGTTGGGCGCCAGCTGTGAGTTTCTGACAAAACTCACTTTAATTCAGTCTGGGTTCATCCTGAGAGGCGGGCTGGCCTGAAATGGAATGTGGGAGAGAAAAATGGAGCCTAGACAATATTTTACTGATCAAAGCTCCAAGTTTAATGTAGGAACTCAGTTTATATAGTGTGGGGGGAAAAAAAACCCAGTACCCTACCCCCAGTCTTTGAAGGCACAGGTGAATGTCCGTGGGTGGGTCCAAAGGATGTTGTCTTCTGGGACAAATGGTTTTCTCAGCAGGTGGTGGAGTGAAGGCACAACAGAGCAGCTCTGGTGGATCTGAAGGTTACTGCCAGTGGATCTTAGCGCCTGCAGGGGGCTGGGTTTAGAGGGACAGTGATTAGTGTAAACAGAGAGGTAGGCTTGGCGGATAACTGCAGGTGGTCCAGTGGCAACAGAGAGCTGGGAGACCCCAATACCCATGGACTGGGGTCCTAGACCAGTGAATAAAGAGTGGACATCAGTGTTTGTCTATCTCAACATGGACTCAGTGTGACCAGTGCCAGGCCTTTCTCAGCACAATGGACAGCATGTTGTGGAGCTGTAAGCTAAGATAAATCCTCTGTGGTGGTTTGAATAGGTTTGGTCCCATAGATTCAAGTGTTTCAATGCTTGGGCCATAGGAAGTGGAACTATTAGGAGGTGTGGCCTTGTTGGAGGAAGTGTGTCACTGTGTAGGTGGGCTTTGAGGTCTCCTGTGCTCAGGCTATATCCAGGGCAGAAGACTCCTGGCTGCCTTCAGATCAAGATGTAGAGCTCTCAACCCCTTCTACAACACTATGTCTGCCTGTAGGTTCACATGTTGCCTGCCATGATGATACTAGACTAAACCTCTGAAACTGTAAGCCAGCCCACCAATTAAACATTTTCTTTTATAAGAGTTGCTTTGGTCATGGTGTCTCTTCAGAGCAATAAAACAGTTAACTAAGACACCCTCCCTCCTGATGTTACTTCTGTTAGGCATTTTAACCAAGAAATATCAAAAATGGAGGCGTTAAAGCACCTTTCTCAGTCATGGCTCTTGGGCCAGAAAGAACCATGGTCTCATGGAGAATGTCATGGTGGCCCCTCAGTGGCTGGTGGGGTGACCTTTCCTTGTGGAGTGCCTGCACCATTCTTCCTCTCTTCTGTCACAGTCATTGTCTGAGGGAGGCTTTGCCCTAGAAAGGTCTGCATTTATAAACAACAACAAATTCCAAGTCTGATCAACCTGTTCGCCAGCTTAACCCTTAGATTAAGTTTGATACTTGAGGAAGCTGGGACCAAGAAGCAAAGAGAGGTCACAAAAGGCTGAAGGCAAATAAACCCCTCAAAAAATGGAGAGTTGGGAAAGAGAGGAAAGGAAAGATAAAGGGCATGGTGGACTTAGCATCTAAGACAGGAGAGTCTGTGGGACTCACCAGGAAGGATATCCCCACATCCAAGGCCTATTTATTTCTTGTTTACCATCTAAAAATACTTGTGATTTTTTTGTATGGTTCCAGAGTGTGTGTGTGTGTGTGTGTGTGTGTGTGTGTGTGTGTGTATACCTGTTCATATGTGAGAGGGGTGTGCCAGTGACAACCTCTGGTGTGAGTTCTGGCCTGCCACCTTGTTTGAAATGTGTCAGCCACACAGGGATAATTTATTGAGCATTTGCACCAGGACGGATGGATCAGGGTCAAAGCCCAAACTCGGGAGCTGACTGGAACCCCAAGCCAGGATCCTTCAGAACTTTTAAGCCTGAAATCCACAAACATCTGTGCCAAGTTCTTCTATCAGTCAGGATTTAGGGATAGGGGACTTCCCTAGGAGCATGTCTTTGTTGTACACTTATCCTGTTCCTATTGGCTGGGGTATTCAATTGTGGCAGGGACTTACCTTGCCTAACATTCATCTCTTGACTTGCCAACCAGGATGTCAGTTACCCATGTACATGACTCTTCCTGCCAAATAGGATGACAATTTCCAGGGAGGTCTTGGGAACTTAAAACTTTCCACAACCCCTATTCAAAATAGAAGTCTTATTCCAAATGTATTTTTATATTGGTACAGGTGGCTTTCTTTGTGTTGGTGCCCACCCCAGGGGCATCTTATAAAGGCAAAAAACATAGAAGCTTATACATAGGTACAGAAAGTGTTGCTGGGCTGATGGTTCAAGTCCAAGCTTATTGTAGCTATACAAAGCAGTTCTGACTGAGATCTATTGAGATTGGTTTCGAAGAACACCCAAAACACAGAACATAACATAATATGTCATCAACTTGGGCATGAGAAAGTTTCCCAGTAGCAATAGAAACTTTTTCCTTGTAACAGTAATGACAGCATTAAATGGCTGGCTAGACAGACAGGCAGTTACCCAGGCCTTGATATGAGGCACGGCGTCATATGGTGTGCCCAGACTAGCTGACTGGCAAGCTGCCAGGGGGTCCTCTTGCCCTTCCCATTTCACTACTGCAGGAGACCTTCAATGACAGTGACCCGTGGAAAACCTATACACTGGAGGGAGTCAACACCCAAATGCTATTGTTTTGAGGGTGTGCGGAGTAACATGGCATTCTCTGGACATTTACCTCACAGTCTTCCTGAACTGACAAAAGAGGGGGGGCAAGGGCCCTAAAAAAAATAACAATCAGGTTCTTGGTGACGGTGATTTTATTTTCATTTTTTATTATTTATATATGGGTACATGTATGGTTGTGTACGATATGCCTCCCTAGTGCACTCAGGGGTCAGAAGAGGATGCCAGACCTCCTGGAACTGGAGTTACAGATGGTTGTGAGCCACTAGGCAGATGCCAGGCATTGAACGCGGCTGGTCCTCTGGGAGAGCAGCCAGTACTTTTAACCCCTGAGTTCTTTCTCTATACAGGTTTATTTTTGGTGGGAGAGGGGACCTTACTCTGTGGTAGAGGCTACCACTGCCCCTCCAGCTCCAGGGACTCCAACACTCCTTTTCTGTGTGTACTCCACACATACTGCATACACACGTAAATAAGACACAAAACAAACAAACAAAACAGAAAGAGTTGCTGGGGTAAGGGTTGCGTGGGGGGGGGGAAGTGGGGAGGTGAGGAAGTGTCGAAGCAAAGTAAAAGAGCCTATGGTGCTTAGAGGAGGCCTAAGAGCTCAGGACTTGGTCTCTTGAAAAGTACCTGCTTAGGCCTAGGATTCATTCCAGTCCTACAAAACTTAATGTCCTCCTGTATCCAGACACCTGGGAGGTGCAGGCAGGGGATTAGGAGGTGCTTAAGGCCAGCTGGATCTCAAAACAACAAAAGATGCTGGGGCGTGGTGTGGGGCTGGGGCACGCCTTTATTCTCAGTACTCTGGAGGCAGAGGCAGGCAGGTTTCTATTAGTTCCAGGACAGACTGGTCTACAG
>NC_034603.1:72513633-72514966 GCF_900095145.1 Mus pahari
CATCCTCCCCTGGGATTAGTCTGCTGCAGCTAGCTGTAAACCCCTCCACCCAGCCCCATCTAAAGAAAATTCGAGAGACTTGTCATTTATTGGTCAGATTTATTACAGTAAATTCTCAACCCACACAACACCCCCCACACAGACTGAAAACGCAAATGATAACAACACAAGCTTCACAGCTAGATGGAGCTAACCCGCCCTACGTATGATTTAATCTTCGAAGAAATGCCCACTTCCTATGGCTCCCTGGACCACGCGGTTCTGATTCCTCTTCCTCTCCTATAGGTTCCATGTAATCTACACGTCTCCATCTTCCTTATTGTCGCTGAGTGCCAGGGTTCAGCTCCAGCATGGGATGTTCTTTATTGTTGGTTCTTCTTGAGGCAGAGGCAGGGAAAGAGCTTAGTTGGAGGGTAGGTCTTCGTGGAGATATTTAGGGTTGCTGTGTAATAAAATGTTTACTTATCGAAGCCCAAGTTACTATGCTAGGTTAGCTGACCTTCTTTCTGTAATCCTCTGAGAACAGAAACTACAGTTCCTGGTACCGAGCACAACTTCTTCAAGCCACAAAAGATTAAGTAAATAGCCTTTGTTCTATCTCATCAGGAACTGCTGGACTCTAAATTTCAGCCTGCTACAGCCCGAAGATTTCCCCAGGCTTCTGAAGGGGGCCTCCCGGTCCTCTGTCCTTGGAGCTGTTCAGGGGCCAGCCTGGCAGGGAGGGGCAGCCCACAGGCCTCACCTGCGGTAGCAGCAGCGCTTGAAGTGGAACCAGAGCTGGAAGATGCCATTGGCGAACTGGCAGCGGAAGCCATGGCGGTGTGAGTAGTCCCACTCGCGCCTGACGATCTTGAAGGCGATGTCCTCGTAGGGCGGGCCCGCGTGGAAGCGCAGGACAGCAAAGTCCGGGTTGTCCGGGCAGGCCTCCAGGAAGTACTCGGGCGTGGCGCGCTTACGGATGAGGTCCGGGTAGAAGAGGTTGAATTTGTAGCCCTGCACGATCTTGGGCGGAGGGTTGTCCGAGTCGTAGTGCGTCTGGTTGTATTTGTTCCACTCGAAGCCCGTGTGCACGCGGTTGAAGAAGCGCGGCTTGCGAGGCCGGTACTTGTCGGCCCACAGGTAGGCGCCGCCACCCAGGGGCATCTCCAGGCTGAAGGGCGCCTCGTCCTGCCCCATGCCCTCCCTCGCGCGCCGGAAGAAGATGTCCTCAGCGCTCTCCCTCGCATCCCCTGGAGCCCGAAGCTGCTGGCGGGACAGCTGCAGGCGCTGCAGGTCCTCGTGCGGCTCCAGCACGTGCGCGTCCACGGGCAGCTCCTGTGCTGTGAGCAGCCGC
>NC_034603.1:72518705-72523232 GCF_900095145.1 Mus pahari
CCGGATTCAGAGCGTGAGAACTGGTCCTGTGAGTGCCACCGGGGTGGCCGAAGGCTGCTCTGGCTTCCCCTCCTAGACTTGGGCTGCCAGGGTCCTTTGGAATCTGACCTGCGCCCCTGGCTGCTGTGTTTGTCTTCCCACTGGTGCTCCTGTTCCTGTCGCCTTCAGCTACTCTGCCTCCAGCTGTGGCTCTGGCTCTGACTCCTACTCTGCTACTTCCACCCCCACAGAGAGTCAGGTCCCATTTGGAGGCCTGTGCAGCCATCGCGCCTTTATGTACCTTTTTACAAACCGGAAGGGGTGGATCCCACTGGGCGGGGCCTGTTCTAAAACCTAGGTGAGCNCTCCCTGCCTTTTNGTTTATTTCNCGGGCAGCAGGTGGGCGAGTAGGATGGAGCCCAAGGTGCTGGGCAGCAAGGGGTGGCAGGATCCCGTTCCACGTACCCCAGTGCAGCCCGACTACATAGTTTTAAAGAGATCGTTTTTAAAGTGTTTGCATTTGTAATGCTATGGGAACTTTTAAGTCTGTAAAATGGTTTATACCTTGAGGTCCTCGTGTGTCATCTTGTGGATAAACAAACAAAGTGTGGCTTAACAGCGATGTGTTTGTGTATTAAGTTCACTAGGCGTCCGTTGTGCTGGCTAGATTTACATCAACTTGACACAGGTTAGAGTTATCTGCAAGGATGGAGTCTTACTGAACTGAGAGAAAAAAATAAATCAAGAAACCATCCATAATGTCCTGCTGTGGAGCTTTTTCTCAATTCCTCATGGATCGGGCAAGGTCCAGCCCTTTGGGTCAGGGGTGGTGCTGTCCCTGGTCTGGTGGTCCCGGGTTCTATAAGCAGGTTGAGCCCTGCAGTGGTGGTGCACGCCTTTATTATCACAGCACTTGGGAGGCAGAGGCAGGAACATTTCTGAGTTTGATGATAGCATGGTCTGTAGATTGAGTTCCAGCACAGCTAGGGCTACACAGAGAAACCCTAAGTCGGAAAAAGAAAAGAAAACAATGAATTGACTTGTTTGACCACTTTACAAGATGGGTCAGTGGTGGGAAGGACCACACCTTGATCAGGACTGCTTAGATGATGAAAATCCTTGGCCTTCTTTTTTTTTTTTTTTTAAGATTTATTTATTTATTATATGTAAGTACACTATAGCTGTTTTCAGACACTCCAGAAGAGGGCATCTGTTGTTACGAGATGGTTGTGAGCCACCATGTGGTTGCTGGGATTTGAACTCAGGACCTTCGGAAGAGCAGTCAGGTGCTCTTACCTGCTGAGCCATCTCACCAACCCAATCCTTGGCCTTCTATTTAGACTTTAGTCTCACTTTAGTGCCTAAAGTGGATCTAGAAGTTCTTCTAGATCTCTTTTTCCCTCTTCCTAATATGGCCACATTGAATAAATATCCTTTTTTTTCCTGCTTTCAACTTTTAATGTGGCTGTTTTAAATGGCACATTGAGGTTGGGTAGGTTGCCCTGACTTGGGGCTTAGGTTGGAACCTCCACCACCTGGGCAGGAAGCTACAGGAAAAGGAAATGACTGACTCAGAGCCTGCATTTCAGTAGGAATTTCAAAGGAACATAATTGAGGTGGATTCTGTTTTTGTTTTTATTTCATTTTTGTTTGTTTGGGTTTTTTAGTTTTGTTTGTTTGTTTGTATCGGTTGTCTAGTATGCAGCCCTGGATGTCCTGGAACTAACTATGTAATCCAGTCTGGCCTCAAATTCCCAGTGATCCTCTCGCCTCTGATTCCTGAGGACTGGGAGAAAAGGCTTCTTTTCCAGTGAGCTGGTGTTGAAAGGAATGTGTGGTTGTGGTATAAAGGCATCAAACTTGAGAGTAGATAATTTTTGTATACTTTTCATATGTCATGAAACATATTTTTCCAACTATTTAAAAATGTAAGACAGGAGTGGGCCCGTGGGCCCAGTTGCTTTTGAGGTTTCAGGGTTACTTGATCCTAGGAGTTCTGCATGATTTTGGGCAACATCGTGCAATGCAACGAAAGCATAAAAACCATCCTAACCCTGAAATCCATACAAAGACAGGTGGGCAGAGGGAGCCTGGTGGGCAAAGGGAGCCTGGTGGGCAGAGGGAGCCTGGGCCCTGCAGTTTCCTGACCCTTGGGCCACATCCCACCCATCTTAGAGCTCCTTATCATGAGGCAAGCAAGCTTCTGCCAGAATGTCTAGTACTCCTATTAAAGGTATTCCATGTTAGAATTTATGGTTTCTTGTCTTAATGTGCACACCCAAATGTTTCCACTGATTCAGCTTGGCATTAGTGGAGCCCCTCCCCCAACTGTGTGGTTTGTAAAAGGCAGCCTGCTTTGTGGGTCGTTAAGACTCACTGTAGAATAGAGAACAAGTACCAGCTGTTGTGACAGTGACATTCACAAGTTACTCTTCTCTGTTCCTTTCTTTTTTCTTTCTTTTTGGTTTTTCGAGACAGGCTTTCTCTGTATAGCCCTGGCTGTCCTGGAACTCACTTGTAGACCAGGCTGGCCTCGAACTCAGAAATCTGCCTGCCTCTGCCTCCTGAGTGCTGGGATTAAAGGCATGTACCACCATTGCCCGGCTTCTCTGTTCCTTTCTATCTTATAACAACAACAACGACGACGACCAGTAGTAGTAGTAGTATACTACTATCCAAAACCCACGGACCCCACTATTTTCCAGGAACAGTTTAGATTTTCTTTTCTTCTCTACTACATGATTAATTAAGGCTTTACTCACACCCATCTAACCTGGACCTACCTGCCACTGACTGAGACTCCCTTTCTTCTCTGTGGACATTCATATCAGATCCTGGCTCTCCTGTTAGCTGTGTTATGCACAAAGATTCATTACTTAGCTTAGAATTTAGCTCAGTGGTAGAGTCCTTGTCTGCCATGTTTGAGGCTCTGGGCCTGATCTCCACATGATCCAGTCTCAAACCACCTGTTTCCCCATCTGAAAACTGCTGTCCATGATTCCTTGAGTAGTGTTAAAGTTGACGTGACATCTGGTACCTATCAAGTAACCATGGCTGACATAGAGTAGAGTAGGCATGCCATCAACCAACTGCTTGCAGGAAAGTACACTATAGATTAAAATCCCAGGTCTCAGCCTCCCCAAGGATTAAAAAAAGTTGATTAAAAAAAAAAAGTTAATTGGAGAGCTGGAGAGATGACTCAGTGGTTAAGAGGTCCTGAGTTCAAATCCTAGCAACTACATGGTGGCTCACAATCATCCATAATAAGATCTGATGCCCTCTTCTGGGGTGTCGGAAGACAGCCAGCTACAGTGTACTTACATATAATAAATAAATCTTTTTTTAAAAAGTTAATGGGAGCGCCAGGCCTGGTGGCGCAGGCCTTTAATCCCAGCACTCGGGAGGCAGAGGCAGGCTGATTTCTGAGTTCGAGGCCAGCCTGGTCTACCAAGTGAGTTCCAGGACAGCCAGAGCTATATAGAGAAACCCTGTCTCGAAAAACAAAAACAAAAAACAAAAACAAAAAAAACAAAAAAAAAAAAGTAATGGGAAGAACTGAGGTGGTTCTTTTGTTCTTATTTGTCAGTTATATTTTTTCTTTTCAATTTTTATTTACAGGGTTTTTGAAAATAAAACTTTGTATGTAGCCTTGACTGGCATAGAACTCCATGACCTTCTTTCAGGCTTGTGTCCTGAGTGCTGGAATTACAGATGTGAGCCACCATATCCAGCTAAATATGGTTCTTGTCATTGTCTCTCCCCAGTTTTGCTCTAAGAAAGACTAATATGGGCTGGGTATGGTGGCACAGGTCAGTATTCTACTACCCAGGAGGTAAAGATGGGAGGACGGGAGTTCAAAGTCAATCTTGCTAAGTTTCAGATGGCAGCTGAGGCTTTAGGAATTCCTGTCTCAAAAACCGAGGGGTGGGGCAGCAAAGGCTAGTCCAGATGATTCAGTATTTCAGCAGTGGGGACTTATTAAAACAGAGTTTATGCCTCTCTTGCATTTTAGCTATTAGAAAGAGAGAACATGGCAATGATTTAAAAAATATGGAGAAGAGGTTAAAAGAGGACATGAGAGAAGGGAGGCTGCTCTTCAGAGAACAGGAAGATTGTTCAGCATCAGTGGGCTGTGGGGAAGAGCTTATGACTTGATAAGTGAAACAGTTGTGTCATGACTTGCTTAGGGTGTGGGGGATTGGCTTCAACAGCAGTCTGCTTGCTGCCTAGCGAATGCAAGGCCCTGCCTGGGTTTGCCTCCTAGGATTGGGGTAGGGAGTATATGTTTAACTGGCTTAAGCAGAGCTTCCAACCAGGCAGGGAGGAGAGCTAGGAAACAAAAGATGACTGGCAGTGGTGAATCTCAGGGAGGCTGAGTGCTAGGGTATTCATCTACACTGTACTTTCCTGCAAGTAGTGCTCCATTTTGTTAGATGTGGGAAGAAGAGTGGCTGGAGAGATAGATGGCTCGGTGGTTAAGAGTACTGAGTGCAGCCGGGCATGATGGCACACGCCTTTAATCCCAGCACTCGGGAGGCAGAGGCAGGC
>NC_034603.1:72523347-72525192 GCF_900095145.1 Mus pahari
AAAAAAAAAAAAGTACTGAGTGCTCTTCCAGAGGTTCTGAGTTCAAGTCCCAGCAACCACATGGTAGCTCACAACCATCTGTAATGGGATGCCCTCTTCTGGTTTCAGGTGTGTCTGAAGACAGCTACAGTGTACTCATATAAATAAAATAAATAAATCTTTAAAAAGAAAAGAAAGAAATGAAATGGGAAGAAGAGAGGAAATAAGATTGACAGGTTGCTCACTCTGTCAGCAACTTGATACTTGATAGTTCCCGGATATTGTGTCAACTTTAATACTGCTCATGGAATCAGGGTCATAGTTTTCAGATGAGGAAACAGAGGTGTTGAGATGGAACAGCCTTCTGTCAGACCACTACCTTTTCTCATTGGCCACTGACAATCTTTCCATGTCTGGGCGGGAGGTATAGGCCTTGGTTTCTATACCCATCAACACAAAGTCTGAGCCCCCTAAGTTCACAGGGTAGGGGGTGAACATAATTTAAGAGATTTTGTTTATTTGTTAGTGTTTAGATATGTAGTATTCTTCCAAAGGGCTGCTGTACTTAAGGTTTGATTACACTGTGGTGGCACTTTTGGGGAGTGATTGGACTATAAGGGCACTAACTTCGACAATGACCCATCTACTTACTAGTTCATAATTAAATGGGATTGTAGATCCTTGGATGGAAGAAAGAGGTCCCTGCAGGTAGATGTTTGAAGCATATCTTGTCTTCAGCCACTTCCTGTTACAAGATGAGCAGCTCTACTCCATCATGCCCTCTGACATGAAAGAGTAGAGCGAAGGCCCTTGGGCTGAAATCTCTTGAGATGGAGGCCTTAAATAAATCCTAGTTTCTGGGCTGGTGAGATGGCTCAGTGGGTAAGAGCACCCGACTGCTCTTCTGAAGGTCCAGAGTTCAAATCCCAGCAACCACATGGTGGCTCATAACCATCTGTAACGAGAGCTGACTCCTTCTTCTGGAGTGTCTGAAGACAGCTACAGTGTACTTACATATAATAAATCTAAAAAAAAAAAAATCCTAGTTTCTGCAAGTCGTTTTCTCAGATATTTCTTACAGTGACCAAAATCTTAATAGCCAAGCTCCAAAATGTAATGTTTATGTTAAAATGACAGAAAAACCACAGTTTTGCTTCAAATAATATCACTAAATGGTTCAATCTATTGATAGCCTGTTTTTCCAAATCAAACTGCACTGACAAATCAACTTAATGACAATTACTTAGGTCCCTGGCAGAAATGTGAAGTTAAGGGCTGGAGAGATGGCTCAGAGATTAAAGAGCACTGACTGCTCTTCCAGAGGTCCTGAGTTCAATTTCCAGCTACCACATGGTAGCTCACAACCATCTGTGATGGGATCCGATGCCCTCTTCTGGTGTGTCTGAAGTTAGCAACAGTGTACTCATATACATTAAATAAATAAATTAATAATAATAAAGAAAATAAATGTGAAGTTAAGCTAAAAACCATTAATTCAGGAATTACTGTCAGGTACATAAATGTTGCAGGATATTTGATCATGCTGTGAACTCAGAGGTGGTGTTATTTACTGAAAAAAAATCTGTCTAGTTGTGGTGTTGCTTACCCTTCGCACACAACTTTAACTCCTCTGGCTAGAATATAGACAGGCTCTTAATACACACCTTTAATTACAAACAATGAAGGTAAAGTTAGTTTGTAGAAGGAAGCACCGGTGTTTGAAAGTGATGTCTAATTAAGTGGCAGACAAAGTGATGAGTCAGAGAAAAATAGACAGAATAGGATATGCCTGACTCTCACAAGAAAAGAGAGGAAAGGGAAGCTACTTAAGGGGCAGCGCAGAGGAGGAGGAGGAGGAGGAGGAGG
>NC_034603.1:72526711-72553052 GCF_900095145.1 Mus pahari
GGACAGCCAGGGCTATACAGAGAAACCCTGTCTCGAAAAAAAAAAGAGAGAGAGAGAGACCAACAACACTGAGGTGAAATCTGGGAAGTGTTCCAGAGATAACCAAGGTCGTATGTAAGAGTTCCCCAGGTGGTACTGATTTTGAAGGCATGAAGGGGTCATGAAGAGCAGCTGAGGCTCAGCACTGTGAGAGGTCATGGAAGGCTATTGGTGAAGGTACAGCCTCAGTTGCAGTTGATAGCCCAGGATTGAAGAAGTCATGCCAAGGAGTTGAGGCTTGGTACCACAAAGAGAGCCTATAGGTGAAGCCTAGTTGCAATGGAAGACTCCAGCGTATTGGAGATGCCAGTACCATGAATGAACACCAAGAATAGCAGCAGCAGTGGAATAGATCACCCAGAACTTGGCCTGCTACAGAGGGCAGAGCTGGAGAAGTGACAAGAGTGCTTTGGAGAAGCCCAAAAGATCATGTGTGGATCTCAGACATTGAAACAAGAAGCTGTAACATTAAAGATGCCTTGGAGACCCCAAGATGTTTGAGATGCCAGAGCTGTGGGCTAACTCCTGAGGAAAGTTGCTAACCAGGAAAATGTTGTACTCAACAAAGATGAAAAGGGAGTTGGAGATCTGAAGACTGTTATATCAGACATAGAGATTCAGAGTTTGGAGTTTGCCCAGTTGGTTTCTTGTCTTGCTTTGGGGATTAAACTAAAGCGATTGGATGAATCTCAGAAGAGACCTTGAACTCTGGACTTTTAACATTCTTAAGACTGCTATGAACTATGGGGACTCTGGAAGTTGGACTAAATGTATATTGCATTATGCTATGTTTAGGTGGGACCCCCCATGGACTCATATGTTTGAACAAGTCTATGGGGCCAGGGAGTGGAATATAATGGTTTGTATATGCTTGGTTCAGGGAGTGGCCCTATTAGAAAGTGTGGCCTTGTTGGCTTAAGACCCTCACCCTAGCTGCCTGAAAGTCAGTCTTCCACTAGCAGCCTCCAGATGAAGATTTAGAACTATCAGCTTCTCTTGCACCGTGCCTGCCTGGATGCTGCCATGTTCTGCCTTGATGATACTGGACTGAACCTCTAAACCTGTAAGCTAGCCCCAGTTAAATGTTGTCCTTTATAAGACTTGACTTGGTCAGGATGTCTGTTCACAGCAGTAAAACCCTAAGACAGTCAGCTTGGAGAGGAGTCTGAACCAGAACAGCCGAGTTGAACCAGCCAGCCCGGGTACAGAAACACTAAGATGGAGCTTATTCAGCAGTAAATTTCAGAGACTGAAAACATTTTAGGCCTAGATAAGATTGTATGGAGGCTAGAAGCTACCAGGACTAGGCCTAGGTTAGAGATGTACGCAGTAAACCTTGGGAGATAATTACCTCAGGAGAATAAAAGATACTTTAACACATAAACTATCTCATTTAATTCTCCAATGGCCCTGTGTATTAACACCATTTTATGGACTAAGGTGCTGAGGCTTGGAGCTTAAGCATACACATCCTTTAAAAGATTGGGCTGGGCCCAGAATCAAGGGCTTTACATAGGGTCTGTGTTCCAGGCTAGCATACTGCAACATCTTTCAGAAGTCTGATGTGGCAGCAGTGCCACACAGGTACCATCAGCTCACTCTTGCTTTATGCTGGTTTTATTTTTCAAAACAGGCTCTCATTCTGTATCTCCAGGACGGCCATGAACAATCTCTTCTTGCCTAAGCCTCTCAGGTGCTGGGATATTAAAGGTATGAGCACCCTGTCTGAACTCTATAGTACTACTACCACCATGTCCAACAGTAGCGTCTCCAGCATGTCAGTCGGTGTGTGCATGTGTGTGGCACAGCATGTGAGTGGAGGTCAGAGGACAACCTGTAGTTTTTCTCCCTCCCATATCAAACTCAGGAATCAAATTCAGGTCCTGAGACTTGGTAGCAAGTGCCTATACCCTACTCTCTTGCTCTCTTTTATTTTAAAGATTTATGTATATGAGTACAGTGTAGCTGTACAGATGGTTATGAGCCTTCATGGTTGTTGGAAACACTGTAGTTGACTTCAGACACACCAAAAGAAGGAGTCAGATCTCATTACAGATGGTGGTGAGCCACTGTGTGGTTGCTGGGATTTGAACTCAGGACCTTCAAAAGAATAGTCAGTGCTCTTACCTGCTGAGCCATCTCTCCAGCCCCCTAAACCATCTCTTATTCTTTTGGTTGTAAGCCTATTTCTTACCAGCTGAGCCATCTCTTCAGCCTTGATAACCCATTTCTTTGGCCCTGGTATTACCTTTCTGATGAAGGAGGTAACCATTATGGAACATTCAAGAATATGCTTGCCAGAGATGGCTGTGGCACTCTCACCTGTAATTTCAGAACATGGGAGGCAGAAAATGGAGGACTGCTGCAAATATTTGCCAGCCTAGGGTAGAGTGAGACTTTGTCTCAAAAACAACAAAACAAAACAAAAATGACTCAGGAGTCTGAGGCATCAGAGGACACATAAGGTAAAAGGTGTTAAAGTGTTCTGGTGTCTTCCTCAAGACGCTTTTCCAACAAGTTAATTCTTTACCAACCAACCACTTTGCTTTTGGTAGTTCCAAAGGCAATGTTAGGAAAACACAACTTCAATACAAATTCTCAGGGACAGTCACATATATAATATGTACTATAAGCTCCATAATCAAGTACAATCAAAGATTCTGCTTAAGTTTAACCCAGATTTCCCCAGTTTCTTTATCAAAGCAACCTTTACTCTTCCTTTGATTCATTATTAACCTACAGAGAAATCAGCACAACACACTGTGGAGAAAACTACAGCTAGCCTCGAGTATGACCAGGGGATGTGTGATTCTCTGTGACTTTAACATGAATTTAGAAAACTTTTCCTTCATTCCTCTAAAACCAAAATCTGGTTCCATATATGATTAAGTTTTCCATAGCTGATGGGAACTGGATTCTTATACAGGACATAGCATCACTTGCCATTCTCAGACAGGTTACTTCACGTGACCAAACAGTTTACATAAATTGATCCCTGAAACCAAGGTTAAATTAATGTTACCAAAACTCCTTTTTCTGGGAAAAATATATTTTCTTGCCTGTTATTTTCATTTAATTTTATTTTTTGAGCCAGGGCTTCTTTGTATAGTCCTGGAGCTATATGTAGATGAGGCTGGCCTAAACCTCAGAGATCTGTCTCTGTCTCTTGAGTGCTGGGATCAGAGGCATGTGCCACTGGGCCTTTTTAGTATATTTTGAATTATATGATGCTTAAAATAAGTCTCCAGTTTTTCTAAGTAATTTCTATTGGAACAGCTGTTAAGCCTAGACTTGGGTGGTATGACTTTCCTTGACACCTATATGTAGTATGAATTATTTTGTGTGCCTGGCCCTTTAAAGGATCCCCAATGGCTAGTCAACTGACTCTTTGGGAATGCTTAGCTGTTAGAACTGCTTGACCCTATGACCTTTTGTGTCAGTTAACTCTTGGACTTGTAGAGACAGAGAGTAGGGTCCAAGAGTCAGAGGAGTAGGAAGAGAGTAGGGTCCAGGTGGCAGCAGAGTAAGGTCAGAGAGTAGGGTTAGAGAAGACAGTTGGTACAAAAGAAAGAAGACTGAGAAGGGCTAGAGACGGGAAGGCAGTTGGTGAAGAGAATGGACAGTGAAAAGAAAGGCTGCTTGAGGCAGGAGAAGCTAAGCTGAGCCAGAAAAGATCCTACCATTAGGAGACAGAGGGAGAATCCATGAAAAACCCACACAAAATAGCAGAAAAAAAAAAAAAGACATAAAGCTTCATTTATAGAAAATTAAAACTGCTGGGCAGTGGTTGTGCACACCTTTAATCCCAGCTCTTGGGAGGCAGAGGCAGGTGGATCTCTGAGTTTCAGGACAGCCAGGGCTACACAGAGAAACCCTGTCTTGACCCCCCCCCCCCCAAAAAAAGGTGAAACTAAAAAATTTCATCTGTGTTCAAATGGATCCTTTAAAACTGCACTCAGGAGACAGGCATCAGGGCATACGCCTATAATGCCAGCTCCTAGGGCCTGAGACAAAAGGACTGAGAATTTAGAACAATTTTGGCTAGATAGTGAGACTCTCTGAAAACAGAGTGAGTCTGTGTACTGGGGATGTAGTTCAGTTGGTAGACTGCTTGCCTAGCTTGTAATTAATCCTAGCTCTTGGAAAGCAGGGGCAGGAGGATCAGGGTTTGACAGTATCTTCAGCCACAGTGGGAGATCTAGGTTAGTCTCAGCTACGCTAGACCTTTTATCAAAACAAAGAACTGAAAATGGGACCTATGGTCTAGAAAAGGCACTGGGAATCCTCTAGCTCTAGCACGAGGTTGGTGAAACTTGAAACGATTAGATAATTGGCCCAGACAACTTGTTTGTGGACCAGCTGGAAGAACTCAGTTTCAACTGTCCATTTCTCTTTCTCTTCTGGTCTCCTTTCCTAATTTATGACACTCCAGTGTTATTTAAGTAGTTATTTTTAGGCTGTGTATAGTAGCTGCATGCCTGTAATCCCAGAACTCTGTAAGAGGTTGAAGGACCCACCACCTAAGGCCAGCCCATGCTGCATAGTGAGTTGCAGGCCATATTCTTTTCAGATTTATTTTTAATTATGTGTCTGTGTGTGCACATGAATGCACTGTCCGTGGAAGCCTTACGGGTAGATGTCTTGGAGCAAACCCAGGATCTCTGCAAGATCAGTGCCAGCTCTTATCCACAGAGCCATCTCTCCAGCCCCCTTTTGGTCTTGAGATACCCAGGCTGGCAATCTTGTTTCATTTCTGCCTCCCAAGTGTTGGGAATGTGGGTGTTACTTTCTTGATCCCACTATAATCAAAGAACTGTCTTTGTTTCCCCACTGTCCAGACTTGAGGAGGAGCCACAGTGCACTATCCTTTGGTTCTCCATCATTTTCATGCTTGAGACTGACTGCATTCTGGTGGCTCCTCCTTGCCCCCTTTCCCTACCCTTTGCTCCCGACTTCCTCTTCCTCTCTTCCCTTCAAAATGTTCATCTTTCCAAGCTGTCTGGGATCTGGAAGATGACTCCCAATTTGAGTTTTTCTACTTGAGTTCTGAAGGATGGAAAACATACAAAAAGGGATTTGTCATCCTTTGCCCATTTGGCAGGTCTCTGTCCAGTCAATATGTGAAAAAATTAATAAGAAATACAGAATTCTACTTTGGAGTACTTGCCGACGCCTGGAAAAGTTCAAGCCGGCTGTGTAAAAGCTTGAATGTTTGTTTCTCTTGTGATTTCCTTGTAGTCCTTCAGTTACGTTCTGACATCTGGTCAAGGAAGCATCAGAAGAAAACAAAAAGCTGAGTAGTTACTTTCAAGTCCGTGTCTTGGCTCATGAGACTAGATGAAGAAGAAAGTGACTTTTTCCCCCTTTGGCGCTGGGGTCAGAGGGGGAACCCTTTCTCATGCAGGAAGCCTTCCGGTCGCAGGCGCTCACCCTCTCAGCAGACACTCTGAAGAGCAGACCTGTTTTTCCCTTCTGGCATTTACCCTCAGACACCCCCCCCCCGGCACCCCAGGAGGGTCATCTTGTCACCGGAGGTTGAGATGGAACCTCCCCCTAGGTGCTTTGAGAGAGTTCCCCGGGGGGCGGGTAGCGACCTCCGCTCTGGAGGGGGGCACGCTGGGTGAGGGCTCGGCTCTGATCCCAGGACACCTTTGTCCCTGGAGACGCCCGGGCAGTCAGGTACGTGGTAGGCGAGAGCGGCCGGCCGGCTTTCCGTGCCTGTGGCGTGGCGCGGCGTGGGGTCTGGGGACGTGGCCGGTGGCCGGCGGACATCGGGGTGGGCACGGCCAACTCAGTGACGCCCCCGTCTCCTCGCTCCGGGGCTCTCTCCTCGGATCCATCGCTGGGCAGAGCAACCTCTCTCCTCACCCAAAAAAAAAAAAAAAAAAAAGATGTGTGTAGATGAGAGGCAGGGCGGACGCGGCAGCTCCGCCGGGCCGCCGCTCGGACGCTGCTCCGCGGCCTGAGGCGCAGCCCCACCGTCGGCCTCCGGCTCCGGCTCCGGCTCCGCAAAGGCGGGCTCCCGAGGCTCCGGCCCCGGCCGCTCACCCGGCGGCCCCGAGCCGACCGACCGCCCCTCGCGTCGCAGGCGGGCCGCAAGCGCCGCCCGCCGCCCGCTCTCAGCAGCCCTGTCAGGCGCGGCCTGCTCCGCCGGTGCGGGGTCCCCCTGGTTAACCCCTGCCCGCCAGCGCGGCCGCTGATTGGAGGAGGCGGAGCTCCGGGTGCAGCGGCGACCCTCCCCCCCCAACACCTTTCTCCTCCCCTCCCCCCACAACCGGCACTTCCCCCCCCCTCAACCCCAGGAACATCCCCCCCCTCCCGTGCCTCCCAGCCGTGCAAATCTCGCGAGGAAACACGCGGTTTCACTAGTGTGTTTACACCGATCACTACTAATCCGGACCGAACCGATCCGGATTAAGGGGCCGGAGGCGGGTCCCGGGCACTAGCGGTTCCGACCCCCCCACCCCGCCCTCCGCGCCGCGCCCGAGTGGCCCCCAGCCGAGCGGGCCCCCACTTGTCGGCCCGACCCAGACCCTTCTGCGCCTCCCTTGGCCTTTGTCCGGCGCCAGGAGGCCGGCCCCGCGCCCCCCGGCGGCCGCCCGGGCCCGGGCCCGCGTCAGCCGCCTGGCTCCCTACGCGAGCTCGGGGATCTGCGGCCTCCGTGGCCCCCCTCCCCCGCCCGCCCTCTCGTGGAGCCCGGCGCCGCCGCCGGCTGCCCGGGCGGGGGGTTGCGGCGCTCAGGAGAGGCCCCGGCTCCGCCCCGGGCCTGCCCAGGGGGAGAGAGGAGCGGTCGGCAGCCGGGTCGGGTCGGGGCCCCTCTCGAGAGGAGAGTGGAGCGGCAGCGGCGGCGGCGGCGGCAGGTGAGCAGCTCAGCCCCTGGACGTGGAAGGGCGCCGGGGCCTGGGGTATTAACCGTCCCGGGAAGCCCCCTCCAGGGCCCGAGGAGGCTGCGACCCGGGCCGGCGTCGTGCCGCAGCTCCTGGGCGCCCAGGCGGGAGGTGCTCCCCGAGGGCTGCGGGGTCGCCGAGGGGCCGGGCCGAAGATGGACCAGGCCCAGGCCTGGGAGTGTGGCGGTCGGCCTGCCGGGAGAGGCGACTCCGGGGAGCCCGAGGCCTCGGCAGCCTACCGGGCGCCCCCGAGAGCTGTCCCTCGCTCCGTCCGTGACAGGTGGGCCCGGAGTTGGGGAAAGTTTGGAGCCGGCGAGGGGCGCCGGGACCAGGCCCCATCGGTCCTGCTTCCCGGTTTGGGGCCACTGGGAGGATCCCGGTCCAAAGCCCCTCTGGAAAGAGATGGGGTGGGTATTTTCTGATCGTGAGTTGACATTAAATGGGAGAACTGCTAGGGCCTCCTTTTCTGGGCCAGGCCTGGGGATGGAGGGTTGGGAAATGTTTCCAGAGACCTTGGGATTGGGGAGAGAGAGAGAGAGAGAGAGAGAGACTGCATTGTAACCTCTGCCATTCCGACCTCGATTAGGGCAGGGCAAGTGGCGAGCAAGGCCACCTACCTACTTAGGGAAAACTCGGTTTCTTCTCAGTCTCTCTCTCTCTCTCTTTTAAGATGCCTTTCTCCCATTCTAACAATTTCCTAATTCCTTACTTGTGGATGTGTGAGTGAAACTTGAATTCGTCACCTTTTCATTCCCCATTGCTCCAGCCATTCAGTCCAGGAAGGGAAATGAAAGTTAGGACGTGTGTAGGGGATGTTACTGGAAATTATGGAGCTCTTAGATTGCAGAGCAAGTTTGATTCCTGTTTCCAGTGAACTTTAATACAAATTTCTGCCAATCACTCCAGGAGTGCCTTCAGTAACTCTGGAATACTAGAATGTTTGAAGGGTTCCTATGTTAATGATGCATGCTCTTTTTTTCTACTTTGAATATTGAAGAACTTTTTGAT
Source organism: Mus pahari (assembly GCF_900095145.1). NCBI lineage: Eukaryota > Metazoa > Chordata > Mammalia > Rodentia > Muridae > Mus > Mus pahari. Next base: position 72,534,646 of record NC_034603.1, read on the forward strand.
GAATGGTACAAGAGTTCTCTCGCCCATCGGATGGACAAACTTGCTCATAATATCTACATTAATTGGTCAGGAAAAGAGTTTAAAAATGGTGCCCCTCCCTGTTTGGGAGGAGTGCTAAAAGCAGATACCCCACTGCTGGAGAGAAACCTACTGTTCCGAGGAGTGGTCAGAAAAAGATTTTGTAAAGGAATTATTACAGTTATATCAATTTCCTGAGTGAATGTAGGTTGATGGTTTATCTTGGGCTCTACATTACATTTACTGTGAAAGAATTCCATTTTTCATTAGCTACTTCGAGCTATTCAGAGAGAGGAGCTATATACAGTAGGGCTTCTTGACGTTATTTGCAGCTTCTGATTCACTCTGGATTCACTTGAAATTATTAAATGAATCCTATTTTTAGCTTGCCTAGTTCTTGTGTGTTTGGGAAAGAAGTCTCTAGAAGTACCTAGCTTGAAAGGTGTCTGACAGGGGTTGTAAGTTTGCCCTTGTGCTACCCTTCGGCTTAACTTTTACAGAGTTTATTTCTTTATATTTACTTTTTTTTTGTAATTTTTTTTTTAATGAGACAGGGTCTCATGTAGCCCTAGGTGGTCTTGAGTTTGCCGTGTGTAGACCACCCTTAACTATGTGTCTGTCTGCTACTTATACCTCTGGAATGTTAGGGTTATCGCAGGGGTAGGCTTCCAGACCTCCCTCCCCCCATAAAGACCAAATTAGAATTCAGGAAAAGTAGAAAAGACCCTCGTAGGTGAGAACTTGAACTGCTATGTAATCTTAGATACTGTTGATGACATCAGATAACTTTGATGAGTGTAGTGCTTGAATGTGTGTTTCCTTGAGGTTTACAAAACTACTGTGTGTTTGGTTATACACAAAACTTTTTTCTTTTCTTTAGTTTTTTATGGCTTCTTGTCCCTCTTTCTTTTTCTGTAGAAATGATGGAAGAACTGCATAGCCTGGACCCACGAAGGCAGGAATTACTAGAGGCCAGGTTCACTGGAGTTGGTGTAAGTAAGGTGAGTTATTCAGTGATAATGAACACTTCAGAGGATAACTTCAACACATTTAGGAGTTGAACAGAAGAGTTTCTGTGCTAGAGAACAGACTGATAGGTGGCAGGGGAGATCTGTCATGTGGTCCAGTGAACTTTGAAAATCTGCCAGTCATTCCTGTAGTATATTTACGTGTTTGTTGGGAGAGTGAGTGTGCGTCTGTTAAGGGCAGAGCTTTCCTGAGGGGATTGCTGCAAAGCTACTGATAGGATGTGGATCTAGATTCTGTTTCTCAGCCACTCAGGAAGAAAAAGGCATTGTATAGCTTTCATACACTGGCCCTGTTGGTTGGTTACATGGTGGAATGCTGGTGAATCTGCTGAGGTCTTCCACTTCTCCAAATCTGCACATGGCAGAGTCTTCCTGGTTGTATCCCTAGACTGCCTTTTCATTCTTCTAAATTTCTACTGGTGTTTTTCTTCTTTTAATTAATTAATTAATTTTTGTTTTATGAGTATTTGCCTGCATCTGTGTATGTATGTACTGCATCTGTGTGTGTATATACTGCATCTGTGTATGTATGTACTGCATCTGTGTGTATGTACTGCATCTGTGTATGTACTGCATCTGTGTGTATGTACTGCATCTGTGTGTATGTCTGTACTTGGTGTGCATATTTGGTGCCTGCAGAGGCCAGAAGGGGGCATCCCATGTGCTGGAACTGGGTTTAAACTGGTGTGAACTGCCACAGGGTCCTGGAAACTGACCCTAGTCCTCTGAGAGCTCAGTGCTCCTCTCTGCTCATTGTCTAGCTTCTCACTGTTCCCATTTTGTGGAAGTGTAAACGGAAATCAAGCTCACGTCACTGGGCAGGTGGGATGTTGATAAGATAACACTATTCTGGCCTTCCGTGTCTTTCTGTACCTGCCTGTTTACCCCTCTGTTCTCACAGGCCGGTTTTAGTGCGTTGTTTATGTCTGTCAGTAATGTTTTATTTAAAAGCTTTGCCAGATGATCCAAGGTTGTCTTATTACTTGAGCGTGAGATAAGTCATGTGTGCATTTTGATCTATAATATATGTAATGGATTCTTGTCTTTTTCAAAAAATGCTATATCTTGTAGGAATATGATATTAATTTCATGTTCTGGCTAGTTGTTTCCTCAAGGAGGAGTATGTTAAGTTTATTATGCTTGGGGACGGGATCTTATTATGCAGCCTAGACTGGCCTGGAACTTAATTGAGGCTAGTCTCTAAAACTCATGGTCCTCTTGTTTCTCTCAAAGTGCTGGAATTATAGGTGTGTCCAGCTAAGAGTCATAATTAAATCTATTCACATAGTTTCCTACTAAGAAAGTTTATATTCAAACTGCTTGTAGTTAATTTTCCTAATCTTGTTTGTTTGTTTGTTTGAGAACAGGGTATTTTGTATAGCCCTGACAGTCTGTAGGCGGGCCTCGAACTTAAGAGATCTGCCTGCCTCTGCCTCCTGAGTGCTGGGATTAAAGGGGTGTGCCATCACTGTTGTCCATTTTACTAGTCTTTGTTGGGCTTCTTGCTTTTGTATGTAGCTACAGAATAGCTCTGTTAAAGTGTGCTTTTGGTAAAATAGGTCCAAGTGATGGGAACGAAAGACATTTTAATTTTACTGCTCAGACTCAAGATCATGTAGCTAAGTTATAGGAAAATTTCAATGTTTTGAAACACGTGGGAAGCTGAGGTAGTAAGATCCTAAGTTAGAGACCAGCCTGGACTATATGATAAGACCCTGTCTCTAAAACAAACAAACCCCAGAACCTCAAGCTTTAATACTGTCTGTTAGAAAGTTCATAAATTCCAAGTTGCTTCTATGCCATTAATTACGCATTTTGACATGTCTATCATGGTAAGTATATTTCAATAAATGCATTATTTAGTGATCAGGGGAAAATTGATTTCTGTAGCAGAGAATTGAAAGAAAAGTAAGTTACTGCATTATTTGCAGAGACAGGTAAAGGAAAGGAAGTTTTGTTTTGTTTTGGAGTCAGAGTCTGTCTGTGTAGCCCTGGCTGTCCTGGAACTCACTCTGTAGACCAGGCTGCGGTCGAACTCATAGAGATACTCCTGCTTCTAGCCTCCCTAGAACTGGGATTAAAGGTGTGTGCTATCATCTCCTTGCTAATCTACTCTTTAAAAAAAAAAAAAATATATATATATATATATATATATATATATATATATATATATATACCATTGCTCTCCTCAGACACACCAGAAGAGGACGTCAGATCCCATTACAGATGGTTGTGAGCCACCATGTGGTTACTGAGACTAGAACTCAGGGCCTCTGGAAGAGCAGTCAGTGCTCCCAACCGCTGAGCCATCTCACCAGCCCAAGCTACTCTCTTTTTATATACAACATTTTTTTGAGACAGTCTTACTGTATAGTTGAGGATGGCCTTGTACTCTTGATCCTCTTGTCCCTACCATATCCAGCAAAGATAGCTTTTTAAAAAGTTGTTTCTCTTTGTGTTATGGCTAGGGCTGACATTGCATCTCGTGGATCACCGATTGCGGACAGTGGCATTGGGTAAAAGGGCGCTTTTGGTGATTCAATGTGTGTCATGTTTTCCCAGAAGGATGGTGCTGTTCACAGCTTTCAGTTGGTTAAGGTTTAGGTAAGTCCCACCCTTACTGGCCCAGAGGTACAGTGACTTGCCTGTGATGGTGCCGTCTAGTGAGAGCTGTGTGAGCTCCTGAGTTTCTCCTAAGTGCTCAGGGCACTTTCGGATGCCCATAGTAGGAAGGCAGTCAGGGCCATTGTGGACTCTTTCCAAATGGACAAGAGTGCTGGAAGTAGTTGAAGTCTTTGAACATTCTGGTTATTGTAGGGCTTCTACCGTATTGCTTCTGCTTTTTCACACCGAAAATTCAATATAAACTTTGGTTAAGACAAAATGGCCAAACCGTATTTATTACTTACATTCAAGTGCTTATTTATATTTTGGCTTTTAATTTTACAATTTTTTGTTCCTGCATAGCACACTAATACATTAATTTTCTCTATGTTAATAGTTTTATTTAATAATCATTAAACCAGAACTAATTGGCTTAGGGTTTGGGATGTTTTATGTAGTTTTTGTTTAAAAGGTTTAAGATGTTTTTGGTCCTTTGAGTTGGTAATAGGGAAAAGATGCATCATGTACACCAAGGAGCCTGTGGAGCACATGCTTCTACTACGGCTGCCACTTTGTAGGCAGAACTGGGGACATCCCTTTAGAAGGTTTGGAGCGATAAGATTAAATTGGGTAGTAAACCTTCTCACCTAATATTTAAGCTAGCTGTTTGGTTGGTTTTTCCAGGCAGGATTTCCCCATGTATTCCTACTGTCCTGGAACTCACTATGTTCAAGACTGGCCTTGAACTCAGAAGTCTGCCTGCCTCAAGTCCCCAGTACTCAAGTACTGGGATTAAAGGAATGTACTACCAGCACCCAGCAAGCTATTTTTTTTTTTAACAGTGTCTTTTTTCCCTAATATTTATTTGTCTTTATATATGTGTTTTGCCTGCATATATATCTGTGTACTACATGTGTGTAGTACTCACAGAAGCCAGAAAGGGGGTATTGGATCCCTGAGCTGGGTTACAGGCTGTTGTGAACTGCCATGTGGGTGCTGGAAACTGAACTTAGGTCCTCTTAAGAATACTGCAGTCCATCTCTCCAGCCCAAGATGTCTTTTGTGTGTGTTTGACATAGGGTTTCAGACAGCCCTGGCTCTCTTAGAACTCAATACATAGACCGGCTGACCTTGAACTCACAGATCCACCTGCTGCTGCTGCTGCTGTTGAATTTTTTTTTTTTTTTTTTTTTTTTTTTTTTTTTTAAGGTTTATTTATTTTACCTAGATGAGTACACTGTGGCTGTCTTCAGAAGAGGGCATCGGATCCCATTACAGATGGTTGTGAGCTACCATGTGGTTGCTGGAAATTGAACTCAGGATCTCTGGAAGAGCAGTCAGTGCTCTTAACTGCTGAGCCATTTCTCCAGCCCTACCACTGCCTCTTGAGTACTGGGATTAAAGACATCAACACTATGTCTAGTTCAGGATCTCTTTGTCCATGATTCTGGAGATGGAAGGGGGGCATGGAGTTCCAGCCTTGCTTGTGCTGTTGTTTATACCTAGATGGATATACTTACATTTTTTATAAATTTTATTTCTGTTGGGAGTTGGTGCAAGTGCTGTTTCACACTTGTGGAGATGAGAGGACAACTTGTGGGAATTGGTTCTATCTACTATGTAGATTGCAGGGATTGAATTGAGGTCATTAGGTTTGGGACCAAGTACCTTTACCTGCTGATCTATTTCCCTGGCCCCTTAGTTATATTAGATATAAAAAAATGTGTGTGTGTGTGTGTGTGTGTGTGTGTGTGTGTGTGTGTGTGTGTATCTTCCAGGTATAGCAGAGGTTTTTATCTTTTATAACACATGTTGTTTAGCAAATCTGTACTTAAGTCATTGAGTTAACAGACACTCTCCATTCTCTTTTTGCAAGCTGCATTGTCAACACTATGTGACTCCCACAAGTTGAGTTATAGACTTGCTAAGGAACACTTTATTACAATGTGCTTTGTCGTTACAGAATATCGACTTGTATAAACAATGAAATGATTGCAAAATGAAAGAATTTTTATTTCTTGAAAACTAGGTTAACTGCCCTAGAGAGACTAAATTTAAGGTGTCAATAAGGAGGTATATACATGTATACATACAGAAGTTGGCTTACAAAGTGATGAGTTTAATTATAGCAGTTTTCTACATGAATGCTATTATACTTTGTTCCTGTTCATTTTCCTGTCCCATTGCACTTTTTTAAAAACTATATGGAAGAATACTAGGTCCTTGGCAGCTATCTTTTAAGTTTTCATTTTACTTTTTAAAGAAATTGAAACTGGAAGTTGTAGATATGAGTGGTTTTTGTAAGATTACACTTACAAAATGTACACATGTCTCTATAACTTAAAAGGCATATCTAAAAAAAAGTGACAAAGATTAAACATTTTGAGGAGCTTGAAATGTAGCTGAATCAGTAGAATTCTTGCCTACTGCCTCCCATTCATGAGGCTCTAGGTTCAACCTTCAGTACCCTCATAAACCGGACAAGGTAACATAGGTCTATCATCCTAGCCAAAGGCGGAGAATCAGAAATTTAGGGTTATCCTTGGCTATAGAGGAAAAAAAAACAAACCAAAAACCTGGACCTTGTCTCAAGGAAAAAAAAGAATGTAAATTTAAGACTGAAAACATAGCTCAGTGGTAGGATACTTGTCTGTCATGTGTGTAAGCCCTGGGTTTAATTGTTAGTTTCACATTGTTGTGACAGAATACCTATAAAAATCAACTTGAGGAAACAGTTATTTCTGTTCACTGTTTCAGTCTGTGACTGCTTGGTTCTGTTGTTTCTTGGCTTATAGTGAGACAGACAGAACATTATGGTAGAGAGGGCTTGGAGCAGAGCAAGGAAGGCTCCAGGGACAAGATGTAGTCCCCAAGAGGCATAACACCATGAGCCCACTCCCTTCACCTAAGTACCCTATTTTTCTGTCACCTCCCAAGAGCCTGCAGCGCACGCCTTTGATCCCAGCACTCGGGAGGCAGAGGCAGGCGGATTTCTGAGTTCGAGGCCAGCCTGGTCTACAAAGTGAGTTCCAGAACAGCCAGGCAGGGCTATACAGAGAAACCCTGTCTCAAAAAAAACAACAAAAAAAAGAGTTAGTGGCATTTGTCTGTGGTTCATATACTTAAATGATTTAACCTGTGAGCCATCACTTGAGCCCAGTGATTCTCAACTTTCCTAATGCTGGGACTCTTTTCTTTATACAGCTTCTCATGTTGTGGTGACCCCAAACATAACATTATTTTTGGTACTACTTTATAATTGTAATATTGCTACTTTTGGAATCGTAATGTAAACATCTTTTTTTTCCATGGTCTTAGGTGACCATGTGAAAAGAGTCATTTGACCTCAAGGGGGTCGAAGTCCACAGGTTGAGAAATGCTGTTCTTTATTACAGTGCTGGGAATGAAAACCTTTGAGTTACATCCCTTGCCCTAAGATGATTACTGAAATAATAAATGTGAAATGTGCTATGGGGCCAGCAGGATGGCCCAGCAGTCAGCCTGCTCATCCTCACCCTGGAGAGGCTACAGTAACTGTAGCTGTCTAAAATTTTACAGACCAACAACATTCATTCTTTTTTTGTTGTCTAGCCTTGGCTGGCTTTGAACTCTCAATGTAAACCAAACTTTAGCTTCAGATTAACAGAGATCCAGCTGCTGGGATTGAAGGCATGGGCTACTGTTGCTGGCTCAGAATTCATCCTTGCCTCATGAGTATTCCATAGCAGAAATAACTGAGAGAAATGACACTTCATACCCAAGAGTGACCTATATAACAGATCTATTTGACCCATTGTTTAACAATAAAGCTAACATCTTAGGAAAATCCTACAGTAGTCACTTTTTTTTTTTTTTTTTTTTGAGACAGGATTTCTCTGTGTAGCCCTGGCTATCCTGGAACTCACTCTGTAAACCAGGCTGGCCTCGAACTCAGAAATTCGCCTGCCTCTGCCTCCCGAGTGCTGGGATTAAAGGCGTGTGCCACAACGCCCGGCTAGCAGTCGCATCTTTACCGTAGGGATAATGCCCCTAGTGGATGTGAGAAACCACAGTGATAAACAACATACACACTGTTTTCCTATATACATAGGCACACCACTGTAAAGAACTATCACTGTGGCTGATAATTCTTGTAGTTCAGGTGTGAGAGCAAAAAAATTACTATTTTTTTTTTTTATTTTACCTTTTTCACACCTTCATTGAAGATTTACCCTGGCAATCTCAGCATATAAATAAATCTTAGCAGATTCAGCATACAAGTTTTTTTTTTTTTTTTTTTTTCCTTTCTGTATTAACTTAAGAACTTTTACCCCTTCACTTAGACAAGACACTTTGCAGCTTCCCTTTGTCATGCCCCAGTTGCCAGCATCACTACTCTGGGGTTTGGAGGCAGTAAGGAAACTGAGTGATAAGCAGGAGCATAGCAGTCAGACTGCTCCCCACCGGGACACAGGGCCGTTCATGTGTGAGGTGGGATGGGCTCCCATGGTTGCTCACAACAGCATACAATTTAAAACTTAAGAATTACTTATTTTTGGACTTTTTCACATAGTATTTTCAGACCATAGTTGAACAAAAGTAAATTTGTGGAAAGCAAAGTCATAGCTCAAAGTAAATGACTGGATGTAGGAAGAAAACATTGAGCTACTAGTAATGAGGCAAAGTTAATACCACTAAACTGAGAAGAAAGTCTTTTCCTGACTTCTAGATTCTGTGAACTGCTTTAAACTGCAAGAAATGTGTACCAGAAGGATCCCATAGCTAGTACCAGTTCTGTCAGAAAGGCAATTTAAGTTACAGCAGTATGGGTGTGGGCCACTGATTGGCTGTTGAAAGGGCTTGAGCAGGGTGAATAAGTTCTGCTTCTGTAGGGTCCCATTTCACCCAGCCACTCAAGTCTGCTTACAGTTTGCATCCTTACACGAAGCTTTCCAGTAATGTACACAAAGGGAGTCCAGCAGAAAGTCCATACCTAGTATACCTGTTTGGTTTTGTGTGTGTGTGTGGGGGGGGAGTTGTTTATTTGTTTGTCTTTTGAGACAGGGGTCTCTCTAGGTAGGTTGTCTTGGAGCTAAGTGTGTCCTGGTCACTAAGGCCCAAGTGTTTTCACACATTAATATGAAACCAACAGATCTGATTTTTTTTTTTTTTTTTTTTTTTTTTTTTGGAGACAAGGCCTTAGTATATAGTCTCAGCTGGCCTAGAACTTCCTACGTGAGAACAGGCTGGCCTCTTAACTCACAGATATCCTCCTGTCTCTGTTTTCCAACTGCTGGGATTAAAGGCATGTGCCACCGTGTTCTGTGTTTTAGCATACAAATCTGTGTTTTAGCATAGGATCCCTATGTAAGGTAGTCAGTCTTGGCCTTGACCATGTTGTTAGGGGAGTAGCTAGGATGGATCCCGCCTCCATCCAGGTTAACATCTTTTCACAGTAGGGGTAGTGGAGATTTATAGCAAGATATCCTGCGGTCTGTTGTCATTCACCTCTTACATGAACTGTTCAGTTTTTCTTAGCTTTCTAGAAATGTAGAAGCACAGAATCTAACTGTGCCCTGCCTGTACATGGGTCTTTCCCTCTCCCCCACTAACTTTTGACACAGACTTTTGACTCTTTGGCTACTGGGTGACCTAGACAAGTTCCTTGTCTGATTTCTCTTGTTCTTCCAGAAAAATGACAAGCCAGGATTAGAGAGATAGTTCATTGGTTTACAGTGCTTACTATTGTTACAGAGGGGCCAGAGCCCACATGACAGCTTACAACTCCCTGTAACTCTTGTGCCGGAGGATCCACCACCTTCCTCTTTTAGTAGTCTCAAAGAGCTCCTATACATGGCGCACATGTATTCATTCAGGCTTACACACACATATATAAGCATGTTTGTTTGTTTGTTTGTTTGGTTTTTGGTTTTTCGAGACAGGTTTCTCTGTGTAGCCCTGGCTGTCCTGGAACTTCACTTTGTAGACAGTCTGGTCTCAAACTCAGAAATCCGCCTGTCTCTGCCTCCTGAGTGCTAGGATTAAAGGCGTGTGCCACCACTGACATATAAGCTTTTTAAAATCTAGAAAAAATCCGTAAGCCAGCACCTCCATCTCCCCCTTTCTGCTAGTCACTTTTCCTTCCAAATCAGAGGCTGAGATGGAAAAAGCTTGCCACATGTCTGTTCATCATTGTAATTCTTCCCTTATACAGGCAAGTTCCTTCTAGCCCAGTGGTTCTCAATCTTCCTAATGCTGTGTCTGTCCTTTTAATACAGTTCCTCGTGTTGTGGTGACCCCCCCCAACCATAACATTTTCATTGCTACTTCATAACTATAATTTTGCTACTGTCATGAATCATAATGTAAATATTTTTGGAGATAGCGGTTTGCCAAAGGTGTTGCAACCCACAGGTTGAGAATTGCTGCTCTAGGTAGACGGCTCAGCTCAGTTGCGTTTGTATCTGATTACTAATAGCAGGCATCACATAGCTGCTGCCATAGCTTTCTTGCAATGGACTATTTCAGAGGTTGTAGTATTTTCTTAGTCCTTAGGCCATTTTCAGAACATGCTTGCTCTCCTGGTAGACCATATCACCTCATGCCACGTCAAGAAAGATGACAGCCATGGAATTGGTACCCTGATTCATCTTTGATTCTGTCAGATTTCTGTTAAGATGCAAGTATGACCACATCTCCTATGTTTTGTGTTAGCAGAAGTCATGACAAGCCCAGAAGAAATAGTTATACTACATGTCTAATGAGAGTGCCAGGGAACTGGAGAGAGGGCTCATAACAGTGGCAGTGAGTACTTGCTGTTCTTGTAGAGGACCTTGGTTCAATTCCTAGCACCTAACAGTTTGTAACTCCAGTTCCAAGGGATCCAGTGCTTTCTTCTGGACTCCTAGGGCACTGGGCATGCATATGGTAGGTACATGAACATTCATGCATTCAAAGTATTCACACACATAAAATAAAATTTAAAAGGATAAGATAAAAAGACAGCGGTAGAAGAGGCTGGGGATTTTGTTCAGTTGGTAGAGTGCCTACCTAGAATGCATGAAGTACCCTCAGTTTGATTCTTAGCACCACAAAAACTGGGCATGGGTGGCAGGGCCTTCAGAAGTATAAACTCATCTTCAGTTATGTAGGGAGTTCAAGACCAGCCTGGGCTACCTGAGACCCTCTCTCAAAAACAAGAGTCAGGGTGGAACTCCTCTGTGTTTCTAGCATTTGGGAAGCAGAGATAGGAGGATTGTCAATGTTGAGGCCAGCCTAGGCCACATAAGACCCTGTTTAAAAAAATAAACAAGCCGGGCATGGTGGCGCATGCCTTTAATCCCAGCACTCGGGAGGCAGAGGCAGGCGGGTTTCTGAGTTCGAGGCCAGACTGGTCTACAAAGTGAGTTCCAGAACAGCCAGGCAGGGCTATACAGAGAAACCCTGTCTTAAAAAAACAAAACAAAACAAAAAAAAAAAAACCAACAAAAACCAAGAAGAACCAAAACTGTCAGACGAGGGGCTGGAACGATGACTCAGCAGTTAAAAGTATTAACTACTCTTCAGAGGTCCTGAGTTGAATTATCAGCAACTACACCGTGGCTCACAACCATTTGCAATGGGATCTGATGCCTCCTTCTGGTGTGTCTGAAGAGAGTGACAGTATACTCACATAAAATAAATAAATACAACAAAAAACAAACAAAAAAGCCCTGTCAGAATAGACTAAGCAGCTGCAACTGCAGATTGTTTATAGGAAATTCACTCTGTTTTAACCCATACATTTTATATTATAAATTTGTTTTATGTTATTTTTAAGATAGTGCTTTTCTGTGTAGCTCAGGCTGGCCTCAAACTTAAAAATTTCACTTCAGCTTTCCAAGGCATGTACCACCATTCCTAACATTAAAGTCGTTAAACATCCAGGACTCTGCCTGGAGCGAGGAGGACAGTCCAGACAGATAGATCACAGAGAGTTGAATATGGTGGCACACACTCAGGAGGCGGAGGCAGGCAGCTAAGCTTAATTCTAGACCAGCCAGGGTTATATTTTGAGATGTCATTTCAAAAACAAAACCAAACAACAACAAAAAACAAGCAGAAGCTGAGGCCAGAAGGTCTAGAATTTAATGTCAGGCCTAGGGTGTCATAGTGTCAGTGGTAGTAGTGGTAGAGTAGTGGTGGTGGTAGTAATAGTAATAAAATTAATAAATCCTGTGTTTTGTAAGTTTATACTAAGAGGCCTCCTTTATGTATTAGTATAATTAGATTCTCTTGTAAAAGGACCCGACAATGCTGGAGTTTCGTCATCAGTTAAAGAGGGTTTGCTTCTCTTTCAGAAGACCAGACCTCCACCCCAGCTCTCAGATTGTGTGTCTTACACACAACTGCTTAAAACTCTAACTTGGGGGGAATTGTGCCAATGCCCTCTTTTGGCTTCTGTGAGTACCTGCAACTTACATGGCGTATACTCATATAATAAATAAGTAATAAAAAAATCTTTAAAAATATACAAATAAAAAATATACAAATAAAAGGGCTTGACAGGTAGACTGTCTTAGTTAAAGTTTCTGTTGCTCTGATGAAACATGAAAACAACTTGGAGAAGAAACGGTTTATTTCATCTTATCACTTGTTGTGCATTGTCCAGGGAAGTCAGGGCAAAAACTCAGCAAGAACATGGACACAAGAACTGATGCAGAGGGCTGGAGAGATGGCTCAGTGGTTAAGAGCACTGACTGCTCTTCCAAAGGTCCTGAGTTCAAGTCCCAGCAACCACTGGCTCCCAACCATCTGTAATGAGATCTGACACCCTCTTCTGAAGATAGCTACAGTGTACTTAGATACAATAATAAATAAATCTTTTTTTTTTTTTTTTTTTTTTTTAAGAAAAACTGATGCAAAGGCCATGGAGGAATGCTATTTGCTGGCTTGCTCAACTTGCTTCCTTATAGCATCTAGGACCATCAGCCCAGGGGTGGTGCTGCCCACAGTGAGCTTGGTCCTCCCACATGGCATACTCCCCTACCCCAGAGAATACCGTAGATGAAGCAGACCCCGACACTCACTACATTCATTGCATTCTCTAATCTTAGCTGTTCTAGCAGCATGTGAACTAAGCTGAATGATTAGAAACACATGTTTTGAACCAAGTGTCCTTGTCCCAGACCTTAGTAAAAGCTATGTGACCTGAAGTGGGTTAATAACTCTTAAAATCCCTTCATTCCCTTCATCCATAAGTACAAATAACAGCAGCTACTTCACAAGGTTATATATTAGTTTCATAAGGCTATCATAACAATATAGACTGTGGCTTACGTAATAGAAACACTGCCGTACAGTTTTGGAGGCTTGAAGTCAGGAGCAAGGCACTGCACTCTCCTTGGGTTCTAGGAAGCTGCCTTCTTGCCGTGCATTTATGTGGGTTCCACACACACTTGCCTGCCTTCCTCTTCCTCTGTCTCAGTGTCCTGAGACACCGGTCTAGTTGCATTAGGCCTATTTAAATATGGTTTAGGTGGTTCAGTCAGGACTGACATTTGCTACTGAACCCGATGTCCTGAGTTTTATCCTTGGGACCCACATAGTAGGACAGAAGGAACTCTACTAAGTTGTCATCTGAGCTCCAAAGGTGCATTCTCGCTCTGTCTCTTTCTCTGTCCCCCTCCCCCCCTCTATATATCACGCATGCATGAGTATCCTCCCCCACAAATAAATGTAATTTAAAATTTTCAAATTTAATTATTTTGAAAACTTCCTGTGGCTAAGTACATTCAGAGGTGCTGAGGGTTGATTAGGGTTTCAGTACATGAAACCCTAAAGACTTAACATACACTACTTCATACGTACATAAACTTCATTATAGACTCATGGGAAGTTGTAAATATATATATGTAAGAAGGGGCTGAAGAGATAGCTCAACACTTAGAGCACTGGCTGCTCTTCTAGAGTACCTCAGGTTCAGTTCCCAGCACTTACATGGTCTGTCCAGTTGTTTGTCCAGGGATCCAAAGCTTCTCTTGCTTTGGATGCATGCACGTGGTACACAAACATGCAGACAGAACATTCATACACAAACTACATTAATTAAAATTTAAGAACCAGAAAACTGAGATTGCAACACATATGTTCTTTATCACTTTCTTTGTGGTGTTGAGGCTTAAACATAGGGGCCTCGTGAGTGCTCATCTCTCACTGCTGCTGAGCCACACCTCCAGCCTAGGCAGAATTTGTCAGAGTAGATTATTCAGGTATCTTTTGTGTGTACATACATGTACTTGCAAAGGCATGTTGGCATGTTTCTGAACAGTTTTAATTTGCTTTAGTAGCATTATGACCATCCAAATCAGAATGCAGAACTGCGGTCAGCACAGAGTTGTTTCTTGTTGCTTTATTGTTATCATGCTGTGGCCTCTCCTTCAGAACCCTTATCAATGATCTCCTCCAAGTTATTTTCTATCTTCATTGATTTCTTTTGAGTTAATGTTTAAAGGTAAAGCTATGTATGGCTTGTGGATATCTTTAGTATTTCAGGGCCATTTACTGAAAAACTTTAATTTTCAACTTTCATAATTATATAGTTCTGCTGAATTGCTCTTGCACTTTTCTCAGAAATCAAGTGGACATCTTTTTATTTTTAAAGATTTATTTATTATGCATGCAGTATTCTGTCTGCATGTATACCTGCAAGCCAGAAGGCTGTACTGGATCTCATTACAGATGGTTGTAAGATACCATGTGGTTTCTGAGACTCGAACTCGGGACCTCTGAAAGAGTATCCAGTGTTCTTAACCGTTGAGCCATCTCCCCAGCCCTCAAATGGAAATCTTTATGTGGGTTTGTTTTTTATCAACTGTATCTTTATCAATTTATGGCTCTAAATAAAGAGCTCTAAGTGGAATGGCTTGTTTGTGCAAGTGCTACATGAATATTGATTATTTCTTTGTTATAGTAAATGAATGATGGCTTTTCACTGTACTTAAGTATTAGGCTTAGGGCCTCATCAATCTAGGCAGGCACTCTATCATTGTCTTATTCGATAGCTTTATAGTTTTTAAAAAAGCTTTTATTTGTATGTATGTGTATCCATGTGAATGCATGACATAAGTGCCTATAGAAGTCAGAAGAAGGCATTAGATCCCCTGGAGCTGGAGTCGTAGGTGGTTGTGAGCTGTCTGACATGGGGGTATTGGGAACTGAACTCAGGTCCTCTGGAAGAGCCAGAAGTGTACTTAAACTGGTGAACTATTTATCCAGCCCCTATACTTTTGTTTTTAATTAAAAGTTAAAAATCCGTTTGTGTGGGTATACCTACCCATTAATGTATGTGGGAATGTGGACCACAGCATATATGTAGAGGTCAGAGGACAAATTTTGAAATCGGTTCTCTCTGTCCACATTTACAGGGTCTACTTCACTCACCAGACTCACACTGCAAGTGCCTCTGCTTACGGAACAATCTCACTGCCCACTTTATACTTCTAAAACAACATTGTAGTAGTGATTAAAAAATACATAATATAAAATGATGTGGGTCTTTTTTGTTGGTTTGTTTTTTGATTCTTTGAAGCATTTACTACTATCTGGTCAAAAACTTGCTATATTGACTAAGTTAGCCTTGAATGCACAAAGTTTACTGAAAATCTCTTCATATTCAGTTTATGTTTTTGTCCCAGGAGTGTTTTTGGATGTGTATGTATGGGAACTGGTGTCATTCTGTGTGTGTGTGTGTGTGTGTGTGTGTGTGTGTGTGTGTGTATTTACAATTTTGGGGAGTCAGTTTTCTTATATGTGGGCTTGGGGAATCTAATTTAGATCACCAGGCCAGCACAGCAAGTGCCTTAATTCATCAAACTGTCTCACGGATCCTTATTAATGTTTGGTTTTTAAATTTATTTTTATTTTATGTGTATGGGTGTTTTGCCAGCATGTGTTATCTGTATACTGCTTGTGCAGTGTCTGCAGAGGCCAAAAGAGGGCGTCACGTTCCCTGAGTTGTGAGCCACCAAGTATGGGTGTTGTGAACTAGAACTGGGTCCTCTGTAAGAGCAGTAAGGCCCCTAACTGCTGAGCCATCTCTCCAACCCTAATAATGTTTTTTATAGCTGTTTAATTTTGCTTTTGTAAGGGTGAGAAGTACAGGGGAGTCAAACCTTGGGCTTTGTGCAGCTTAAGCAGATGCTGTACCAAGGTAAAAACAAAGTTATATGTAATCTAGTGCAATTTCCATTTTGTTATAGTTGTTTTAATGAAAGGGACACTTAAAACTTAGCATGTAAATTTTGCCTGTAAACCTTGGTTAGTTTTTACTAGACAGTAAGCTGCTTTAGAACAGGAAGTGTAGGGGCTGGAGAGATGGCTCAGCGGGTAAGAGCATGCAACTGCTCTTCCAAAGGTGCCGAGTTCAAATCCCAGCAACCACATGGTGGCTCACAACCATCCTTAACAAGATCTGACTCCCTCTTCTGGGGTGTCTGAGGACAGCTACAGTGTACTTGCATATAATAAATAAATGAATCTTTAAAAAAAAAAAACCAAAAAAAAGAACAGGAAGTGTATCTCATTGATTTTCATTGATTAAATTTAATCCAGGGAATTTAAAATAATATGAGATGCTATACTTCTTAATCTTTTTAAACTTTTGGTTATGTACACATGTTATTTCAAATCGTAAAGTGTATCTACCACTATATATCTGTAATTATTTTCATTGTAATTGCTTAAAAAAAACTTTTTAGTCCTCTTATCTGTATTCACCACTCTTACTGTCACCTTTGTCCCCATCTTAGTCCCTGATCTATTGCAGCAAAACACTGTGACCACAACAGCTCTATAGAAAGCATTTAATTGTGGGGCTTACATCTTCAAAGGGTTGTTTGTTAGTATCATGGCAAGGAGCATGGTGACAGGCATGGTGCTAGAACAATAGCTGAGGGCTGCATCCTGATCTGAAAGCAGAGAGGTGGAGGGGGAGGAACAGAGACAGAGACAGAGACAGGGACAGACAGAGACTGACTCTCTCTCAGTGACACACTCCCTCCAATAAGGGCATGCCTCTTAATCCTTCAAACAGTACCACTCCCTGATGACTAAGCATTCAAATACATGAGCCAATGGGGGTCCTTCTTATTCAGCTCACCTGTCTTCAATCACTCCCTTTCTTCCTTCCCTCCTCTCCTCTCCTTACTGTGTAAGCAAGATCAGTTATAACTCACTATGTAATGCAAGCTCATGTTATACTCATTACCCTTGTTTCTGCTTCATGAGTGTAGTGTGTACAGAAGCATCACTGTTTGGCTTTATAGTTTCCTTTAGGAAATGAAGACTATTTGATGATAAAGTAGATGTGGTCTTATTGCAATCTTGGGGAAATTGATTTGCAATGATTATATTAAAGGTAGTTGATGCTGGGAGCATGGTTCAGTGGTAAAGCACTTGCCTAATCTACAAGCTTTTTACAGGGCCCAATTCAACTGGTTTGCTGTTGGCTAGCCAACTTCCTGGCACCATTTGCTGAGAAGACTTCTTCATTGAGTGGTTTTAGCACCTCTCAGGAGTAAGCTGGTCACAGTCACAGCGCTTGCCAAGAGTCACCCTCAGTCCTACCCACTGGTCTGTTAACACTAGTTAGTACTGTTAGTACTAGTACCGTTGCTGCTGTTGCTTTAGAGAAAGTCTTGGTGTCAGGGAATGTGATTCTTCTTACTTTGTTCTTTCACAAATTGTTTTGTCTAGTCTGGTCCCTTACAACCCCATATGAAATATGGGTATTTATTTTTTATTTACATTGAGCTCTGGAAATTGAACCTAAGGCTTCAACCTTTACTACTAAGCAACACTCCCAACTCCTGCCTCTACATTTTAGAATCAACTTAATCATTAATTTTGTATGTAAAAGTATGAATATCATGAGCACAAAAATGTGTGCATGCAGGTGTGTGTGTGTGTGTGTGTGTATGTGTGTGTGTATGTGTGTGTGTGTATGTGTGTGTGCATGCAGGTGTGTATGTGTGTGTGTGTGTGTGTGTGTGTGTGTGTGTGTTTTCTCTTTCTGTTGTGGGTTTTGGGGATTGAACTCAGGTGGTTTGTACAAGCAGGGGTTTTACTCACTGAGCCATCTTACTGCCCCCAGCTTAATATAAGAAAATCAGCAGAACACTAGCTGTATCAGTGAATTGGTGAAATGTACATGGAGATGTTGTCATCGTAGCCATATTAATTAAGTCTTCTGACCTACAAGCAGGGGGTGGGGGAGGAAGTGTGTGTGTGTATGTGTGTGTGTGTGTGTGTGTGTGTGTGTGTGTGTGTGTGTGTGTTGTTTGCTTATTTTAAGACAGTCTAACCCTCCTTTAGCCTGGCTGACCTAGAACTCAGTAGATGATGGGCAGCCTGCCTCTGCCTCCCAAGTCCAGGGTTAAAGGTGTGCACTTCACACCCAGTATTTATGTTCTACATTTCCTTGAATCCTTGTTTGTACTTAAAAAAAAAAGATTTTATTTATTTATTATATGTAGGTACACTGTAGGTGTCTTCAGATACTCCAGAAGAGGGAGTCAGATCTTATTACGGATGGTTATGAGCCAACGTGTGGTTGCTGGGATTTGAACTCAGAACCTCTGGAAGAGCAGTCAGTGCTCTTAACTGCTGAGCCATCTCTCCAGCCCTTGTTTGTACTTTGTAGAGTATAGGTTTTATACTTCCTTTATTAAATTTATCTGTATTTTAATGCTTATGCCTATATAATTGTTTTCTTTTTCTTTCTTTCTTTTTTTTTTTTTT
>NC_034603.1:72553116-72583693 GCF_900095145.1 Mus pahari
TTACGGATGGTTATGAGCCAACGTGTGGTTGCTGGGATTTGAACTCTGGACCTTCGGAAGAGTGGTCGGGTGCTCTTACCCACTGAGCCATCTCACCAGCCCTATAATTATTTTCTTAATATTTATATTATTTACTGCAAATGTATAGAGATAAAATTTGTGTTTGTATGTTGCCACTTTACTTCATTTACTTCAGCCATAATTGAATGGATCTGTTCTGGTTTTCTGTAAACATGATTGTACTATCTGTTAATTAAAATAGTTTTACTATTTCTTTCAAATATGAATGCCTTTTATTTCTTGTCAGTTGCCTTGGCTGGACCTTCTAGCCCGCTGTTGACTGGAAGCAGTATGTGTGAACCTCCTTGTCCTTAATTCCTGGGAAAACAGGAATTAAGACTGAGTTAGTTCTAGGGTGACATCCTTCTCTCCCCCATTTCTTTTCCCTTTTAAAAAGATTTGTCTATGTTATATGTATGTTTCCCCTGTATGTATGTTGTACACACCATGTGCGTGTCTGGGGCTGCTCTCAGAACAAAAGAGGATGTCGGATCTCCTAGTAGTGAGTTGCCAATGGTTGGGAACTACGAGAATAGCAAGTGCTCTGTCTTAACCTCTGAGCCATTTCTTCAGCCTCTCTCTTTTCTTGCCACTCCCCTCCCCCACCCCTTTGGCCAAGGTTTCATACAGCCTAGCTTGGTCTTGACCGAGCTGTAGAGCTGAGGATGTCCTTTAATTTTGGATCATTGTACCTCTACCTCCCTAGTTATAGGGAGACATGCACTACCATTCTCAGTTTCGTGATGCTGGGGATTGAACCCAGGTCTTCCTGATACATGTGACACATGTACTTTATTAACTAACCTATATTCCCAGCTGAGTTTTGAATTCCTTACAGATGTCCTTTGTCAGGTTGAGCAAGCTCCTTTCCTGTTGATCTTTTGAAGCCATTTGATGATGATTTTTTATTTATTTATTTATTTATTTATTTATTTTGTGGAGACAGAGTGTTATGTAGCTCATGCTGGCCTGAAACTTACTACATGGGATTGCCTTGAACTACTGAATGTTCTGCCTCCAAGAGTGCTAGGCTAGCAGGTGTGCACCACCAACATTAGGCTAGTGATAAAGTAGTTTGCCATTTCCTATTGTGTAATTTTTTTTCAGACAGGTTCTTAACTATGTAACCTACACTGGCCTAACTCTTATGATTGCTGGAACTGTAGGTATATACTATGTTGCCTTGAATTAACTAAACATTGTGACAATGCTGGGTACTGATTCTCTGTACCTTCTAAATTTCTTACTGTTTTGTTTTTGAGGACAAGGTTTTTTTCTCTGTCTTCTCTTCTAGCCATCCTTATTCTGAAGTGTTAATACTTGTGATGCTGTTTCTCAGAGAAACGCCTTTCTGTGTATTTGCCCTGGCCTGGGTATCTGTGGGATGGGACAGGCTCTTCTCCTCCAGATCCTGTCTGTCTCTAGCCTAGGCTCCTTTGACCTCAGCCTTCTCAGTACTGAGATGTAACCTTGTTTTTAATATTGCATTCATGTCTCTGTGGGATGTTTTTCAGAAAACACTTTTTGGTTTGGTTTTACTTGGGAAGCAGAGGCAGATGGATCTCTATATGAGTTGAAAGCAAGTCTGGCCTGCATAAGTTTGAGGACAACCAGAGCTATATAGAGAGAGACTCTTTCAAAAAACCAAAGTATTTTTTATAGTGTGGTCCTTGACTGCCTGTCACAAAGAACCATTAACCTACTCTGATGCTGTAATTTTGAGAGGCTGTTTATATGACTTGCCGTGTTTATTGTTCCTAAAGAATGGCTTTAGGACATGATCATACTCTTGAAGGGAAGACTTGCCAATGTGTAAAGCAAATCAAACTATCAATAGTTAGAGAGTTGAACATGGAGGCTATAGTGTTGTAGCTGAGTCCCTTTCAGCTTAGTGTAGAAGGATTGTAACAGCTGCTTCTGGTTCCTCTAATCTGACTTAGACGTTAGAATCTACAGCCCTCTTGCATACTTTTGCTGTCATCTTAAATGAAAACTTTGATTACTCATAAAGCATTTTCCTTCCAGGGGCCACTCAACAGTGAGTCTTCCAACCAGAGTTTGTGCAGTGTGGGGTCCTTGAGTGATAAAGAAGTAGAGGTAAGCCATTCCTAAACAACACTGTTTTCATGTTTATACCTTTAGTCTGGGTTCAAGGGTAGCACCATGTTACTGCAGGGCATTTTAGTGGAGTGGTGTGCTGTTGTCTTGGTGCAGCTTTGATGTGGCCCTGTCATGTTTTTACTTTACTCATACACAGGCCTTTTCTTTCTCCTTTTTACATCTTCTTTTGGGGGTGGGGTGGGGTGCAGGGAAGGATGGTATTAGGAGGAGCCTTAGTTTTTTAATAAAGGTGGGAGATTTGTCCTTATATTATAGCAAATTAGCTAGTTACTCTTGAGTTCTAATACTTCTCTGTACTCTATAGAGTAGGTCACTGGCTGAATTTAGCAGTAACATTTGAAAGACTTTTTGTTGTTTAGTTTCCATATTTTTCCTGCTTACTTGGAAGATAGTATTAAGTAGATAGCTTACCTACATGGATATAGGTACAAGTCTTAGGTCAGTTGCTTTCTTTGTACCGTTAAGCTTTCTATAAATTTAGTTAGTTGAACAGGCATTCAGGCCTTTACTTTTAAATCATTTTTACTTAAATATATTTTTTCTTTAAGATTTATTTATTATTTGTAAGTACACTATAGCTGTTTTCCAGAAACACCAGAAGAGGGCATCAGATCTCATTACAGATGGTTGTGGGCCACTGTGTGGTTGCTGGAATTTGAACTCAAGACCTAGAAGAGCAGTCAGTGCTCTTAACCACTGAGCCATCTCTCCAGCCTGGGCCTTTCTTTTTAAAGGGTTGGGTTTAAGCACTTTTGAAGTTGTTTGAAAGCCTGCTGTATGAGTTGACATTTGTCCTTCAAAAATTCTTTAATTTTGTTTTTTTTTTATTTTCAAAAATACTTTCATATGACAGGTCTTATTGCATACTCGGACAGGCCTTGAATTTGAGATTATTGCCACAGTTTCCTGCTTATGGGATTACAGGAATGGGCTATCATACTGCTAAAATATCTTACTTAAATTTTGTGGCAATTCTGAATTACTGATGAGTATGCTGAAGGTTTGATATTTTAAATAACTTTCTAAAAGTTGTTTAGGTTTGATTAAAGACCGTGTACTTTGCCCGTTTCTCTGTCCCAAAAGCAGGACACTGATTTAAGACTTGTCTGTGCCAGTTATAACTCTTATATGTCTATAATATTTTGCATATACTCTGTTATCCTAATGTGAAAATTTACCAACATTCTAATTGTGACATGCATGGTATTTAACAGACTCCTGAGAAAAAGCAGAATGACCAGCGAAATCGGAAAAGGAAAGCTGAACCATATGACACTAGCCAAGGTAGTGGCCATTTTACATTAAACCCCAGGGTGTTCATGTGCATGAAATGATCTAACTCCCAGCACGTAATTTGTTTGCTTTGAGGGATCCCTGACAGAGGTTTATGTGTCATAGGGAGTATTAGGCTATTACAGACTTGTTATCTGATGCACATCTGATGAAAGTGTCAGTTCTTTGGGGACTCTTGTTTTCCCTGTGTACTTGAATGATTTTCTTACCACAGACTTTTCTTCAGACCAAACAGGAATCATATGGGAAAGAGGGCACATTGGAGTTTTGTTAGTAGTGGTAGCCAGAAATGGTTTCATCTGCAGAACTCTACCATAGGAACTACTGGGATGAAATTTGTATCAGTGATAGTTACGCTGTTAAATATATAGTCAAGGAAAAGGAAAAAAAAATGGTTTAGCCTTTCCCTGTCCTGTTTAAGGACTGGGATTCCCAGTCTTTTTGCATTGATGTTCCCTTTTAAAAATCTGTAGTTAAAGTCATTATGTCTTGTGTGAGGGAAGTCCTTCCAAGGTTACAAAGTTATGTCAAAGGTGATCAGCTCTTTAGTTCTGATACATTTGTTTGAATCTTGGTTTCTTAAATTGGGATGTGGATTATATTTTGTTTCCTGATTTTAGCATGTATATTTTTAAAACAAGGTGTGAAAAATTCCCATCAGTGTTCATTTAGTCACTTGTTACATAGAAGAGATAGAGTAATCTTAGTGTACAGGTTTGTATCATTTGTTAAAACTAAAGCTGACACTTAAGATGACAGCGTTGTGATTGGTCAGTTACTGTGCTTTGACATGCATTTCAGTGATGATGGCTTATGTGTGCATTGGAAAAACTGTACCTAACTTTGGTTTCATTTTCAGGGAAAGGCACTCCTAGGGGACATAAAATTAGTGATTACTTTGAGGTAAGTTAAATTGGGGGTTAAAAAACAACCTCCAGCGTCTTTAAACAACCTAATAATACTCTTGTTTATTTAAGGCATTAGAAAGCAATGTTTTGCCTTTACTGTGATCTGATCTTGCCCTTCTCTTTCCATCTTCATCAAACTAATGTTGCCCATCTTGTAATTAGAAGGACTGCTGCAGGTTTGCTAGGTTTAAATTTTGTATCATGTGTCTTGTCTGTGATGATAGAAGAATTCACATATGAAGTGCACTTTCTCTTGGCCAGATTAGGTTTTGTGTCTCAGTGATTAAGGTATAATGACTTGTCTCTCCTTTGGTCCCTTTCCTTTAGCCTAGTGGAATGTATGTGTAGTGAGCCCAGTGACTCATTGTTAAGTGGTTACTAAAGATGACTAACAACTTCTGCACTACTGTCTTTCTGCCTCATGTATTTTGAGACCAAGTGGGGGTAGGGAAATGCATTCTTCTCTCATGTCTGTCCAAAACCATGCGTACTTTCAGCTTCAACCCATGTTTTCTGTGTATCTTGTTACATTTCTTTGGGAGCTCTTTCTCAAAACTCTCATTGAAAAGATAAATTTGGCTTACATGGCATTTTATCTCTAGAATGAGATGTATTGACTTAAAGGGCCATGTATATTTAAGATCTGTTTGTATATTAATCTTTTACTCTCCTCTGAAGCATGGTACTGTTTTGAATTATTCATATCCATTTTTCCCTGTTGGCCAGTTTGCTGGGGGAAGCGGGCCAGGAACCAGCCCTGGCAGAAGTGTTCCACCAGTTGCACGATCCTCACCGCAACATTCCTTATCCAATCCCTTACCGGTAAGCATTCACCTGGAGAATTTGACACCTATTATATAGGAGACCAGTAGCCCAGGAACACTAAAGCCATTTCTCTTCCATTAATTACTCATAAGGAACGAGGGAGTCGACTTTATACTATTGCCTATAAATCACTTACTTAGATTGACATCTTTTACTAGTAAGTCAACTCTCTTTAAGAGTTAGTCCATTCTTTTATTCTTAATGGCAGTTCTTTAATTGCCTGTAAGCCTGTCAAATTTACTAGTCTGTTAAGAAAGTAATTCCAATCAGACATTGGGTTTTAAGCCATTACCAAATTCTAATTTCTTTTCTTCCTTTTAAAAATTTAATCAGCTTCTGATATTCATATCTTTTAGGCTTTTTCACTGATGTGGTAGAAAACATAATGTATTGGAGATTGGTTTGTTTTCATCCTTTTAAGTGGGATTTCAAGGTTTTAAAAAAGGAGGACAAAGGCTAAGGAAGCTGGTGAACATTCCTATAAAGTTAGGTTAGCACTGCCCATCAGGCAAAGGAGTATCTATCTGATCTAAGATTTAATAGTGCTGATGTTGCTACTTCCTGAACTAGCTAATGTAGGGTTTTATATTACTTTGCTCCAGTACCTTTAGATAATTTGTTGACACTTATCAGTCTGCAATGTGACTTATCTGTCTTTATGTCAGATTTAAGGAGCTGGGGTTAAAGTAAGAGTTAAGTTTTTTTTTTTTAAAAAAAAAAAGGTTGGGATGCAACTTTGTAGTAGAGTGCTTGCCTAGAATTTGCAAGGCCCTAGGTTCAATCCACAGTGTGGCTTTCATGTTGTCTCATGTTTCCGAGCTCAAGGAATTGTGAAGTTCATTTGCCAGCCCTGCAGAATTGAGTGGCTTCTGTAATACAGCTACATGGCTTAGTAGCTCCTGATGCTCTTTGTTCTTGCCCACTCCTCTCCTGTACAGCAACAGTCTCGCCTGTACTGCACAAGACTTCCTTGAGTATTGTGAGGCATTCTTCTGCTCAAGGCCTTTGTATTGCTGCTCTCTTTTACAGAACCACTCGTTGTCAGATACCAGCAACCTCTTAAATAGTATGTTGTTCAAGAATGACTTTAACAGGTCTGCCCTGCCCTGCCCAGCCTCTCTAGAGTATCATTTTCTTATACCTGGTTTCTCTGTTTCTAGTATTGCTGTGTGTGTGTGTGTGTGTGTGTGTGTGTGTGTGTGTGTGTGTGTGTGTTTGCGAGCACATGCTTAGGCATGTACTTGCCACAGACTATAACTTGGGCTGTCTGTCCTTGCCTTACACCTTGTTTGAGAAGGGATCTCACCACTGCTACATGTACTGGGTCACCTGGCCTGAAAGTTTTTGGATATTCTGTCCCTGCTTTCCCACTATAGGAGTAGACAGTCATTACCTTTATGCAGCTTTTTTTGTGAGTACTGGGGATTTGAGCTCAGGTCATCTTGCTTGCATGGCAAGTGCTTCTGCCCATCTAGCCGTCTCTCTACCCTAACCTAACCACGCTTTTAGTCTTAGTGTTTGTAACTGCCTCTGTTCCTTTCTCTACCCTAACCACGCTTTTAGTCTTAGGGTTTATAACTGTGTCTGCTCCCTTCATCTCTCAGGTTTTTGCTCTAACTCCCATCTCTTCCCTCCATATACAAATTTTGATATATACTTAATTTTTAAAATTGGTATCTATTTTCAGAAGAATACACAAACAGTTGTCCAGTTTTTACAAACGGTACCAGCATAAGAAACTAAATATTACTAGCCCTAAAGCATCACCATTGTGTTCCTTGCCATTCTAGCCCTTTCTCTGCCACTAGGCATAGCTGCTATCCATAAGAACCTATAAGAATATATATCCATAAGAATCTATATAAATATGTATTGTGTTTGACTCTCTATGTTCAGTATTACTTTGGTGAGATTTATTGATACTGTCCTGTTTATTATAGATCATTTATTGTTATTAGTGTATAGTATAGTTTTAATATTTTTGTGTGTGTAAGGATGTACCTGCTTGTCCATGTGTGAGCACACATGTGAAGGCCAGAAGACAACCTTGGATGGATGTCGTTCCTTATGTGCCATCCATCTTTTTTTGAGACATGATCACTCACTGGGCTGGAACTTGCCAAGTAGGCTAGGCTGGCTGACAACGATTTGTCTGTCTCTGTTTCTTCAGTTTTGGAATTTCATGTGTATGCCACCATGCTGGGGGGGGGGGGGAGTGTGCACTCGCCCACACCCACCTGCATGTATGAGTACACACACACATATCACAGGATGTATATATAGGTGAGAAGATAACTCGTGGATGTTGGTTCTCTCCTACCATATGGATTCAGGAGATCAAACTCAGGTTGTCAGACTTGGGGTCAGGCATCCCATGCCCGGCTCTCCCTACCTCTTTAGTTTTATCTTTTTGGTTTTGTTTCATTTCATTAGGGGACTGGTGAGACAATTACATAGACCAGGCTGCCCTCAACCTGCCTCTGCCTTCTGAGTGCTGGGATGAAAGGCATGTGCCTCCATGCCTAGCTGTGCTTTAGTGGGATCTAGGATCCACCTCAGCTCTTTGTGTTTTCAGGGCAAGTGCTTTACCAACTGAGCCATCCCCTCAGCCGTAATAGTAGTACATTTTTATTTAATAATTTGTCCTAATTTTCACTGTTAACTCATTACCTATCCCTTCATCCTGAAGTATTAGTCTTGTGAGAGAAGGCACCTTGCTGTATTTCTTGTTCATTGCTATTTTCATCTGTTACAGTTTTTGGTTTTGTTTTTCTTCCAGTTTTATTATATAAAACTGAAGTTATTTTTTAATCATTCCCTTTATTTGACATGGAAGAGATAGTATCTTGTTCAGTTTTTCAACCTCCTGTTGCTGAGCGACTTCCAAAGCCCTATTAATGATTTTTTGTATTTTTTTGTTGAATATTTATTTTAAATCAAAAATGTGCATAAAACATGAACATTTTCATGAAGGAGTTGGCAAAAGTCATGACAGCTGGTAAGCAAGGAATGTTTAAAAATTTTTAACAACAAACAATATATGATAGAAAAGAATGGTCCTTTAAAGCTTAAAATATTTTTCTTTAGCCTTTCAATAACAAGATTGTAAAAAAAAAAAAAGATTATAAAAGTAGTTATAACCATCACATACAAGAAGTAAACTTTGCAGGCGTCTGTAAACTTAGATGTCCTTCCTTAAATCCCTGAATGTATCCAACTTCTATGCCAGAGGTAATCTTGTTTCTATGGTAACTGCTTTTCCTTAGAGTTTTTCTCTGTTACTCTAAGCAGGCACATTTAACTACTGCTTAGTTGTGCTATTAAGTCACCTTTGTTAAGTACACTGTTTAGGCTGGAGGGTACAGCTCAGTTCAGAATATTGCTTGCTATAGTGGTGGTGCACACCTTTAATCTCAGCACTCAGGAGGCAAAGGCAGGCAGTCTGGTCTATAGATTGAGTTCCAGGACAGCCAGATCTACACAAAGAAACCCTGTCGAAGAAGAAGAAAAGAAAAAACATTGCTTGATATGTGCCAGGCTTTAAATTTGATCACCTGCTTGTTTTATCAGTTACTAAGGCAGGTGTGGGTATTTCTCATTATGAATGTAGAAGTTGCTTATGTATTTATGTTAAACTTTGCCTATGTATTAGGTGACTTTATTTACTTGAAGCTCTTATTTTAGGTTATTTCATTTATATTGGTACTTGGCCTGTGTTATGTATTTGTGTACCACTTGTGTGCAGCATCTGAAGAGTCCAGAAGCGGGTGTCTGATCCCTTTACCTCACTAATAGATAGTTGCGATCTGCCATGTGGTCCTTAGAGTCAAACTCAGGTCTTCTAGAAGTACTCTTAATTGCTGAGTCAATTCAAAGCTCTTCTTCAAATGTGATTTGTGTGATTTTAGTATATCCAAACCATCACGTGTTCTTAATATTTCATTTTATATACAATCAGCTTTTTGTTAATATGATTCCTGTCTAATATAATACAGTTGGATTTTTTTCCTTCATATATTATATAAAATTTTCTCTTAAGGGAACTGCTATATTTATTCTACTTATTTAATTCTTTTGGTATTGATTGATTGAGACAATGTCTCATGTGACATGGGCTAGCCTTGAAATTGCTATGTAGTATAAGGATGAACTTAATTTCTGATATTCCTACCTCACCTACCAGGCTCTGGGATTACAGGTATTTGCCACCCTGCTTGGCTCCAGGCCTGCTCTTTACTCATTTTTATTTCTTATTATACTGGGGATTGAACTCAGGGTCTAATTCACACTAGGCAAATGCTCTGTCACTGAGCTAGATCCCTAGTCCTCTACTCTGGCTGCTTTTTTGGTATTCTGAAGTTTCAGTGTGTGTCATTTTGAATTATCTTCTGGGTTATGACTCTTTGGGGTTTTGGGATCTGTGAGTTGGTATGCTTCTCCAGTTTTGAATAGTTAGTAGTTGTTGTCTCCTAGGTATCTCTACACTGTGTGTTTTCTGCTGTTAGCAGAGCACACAAGCATCATTTCCCCTTGTCTCTTAACTTCACGTCTATATAGTCTTCTGTCTGTGTATGCTTCTTTGTAGATTATTGCTTCTTGTCCCTCAGTTCCCAGACTGCCTTCCCCCGGCACAGGCTCCAGGACCTTGCCACATGCTAAACAAGTGCTCTACTATGATACTATGAACTATTTCTATCCCGAGTCCTCTTACTGCTTTTTTTTTTTTTTTTTTAAAAAAAAAAAAAAAAAAAAGCTCTCTGCTGTTTACTTCTTTCAAGCTTTATTTTTTTTTACATTTTTACTTTTTAAAGATTTAAATTTTTAAAATGTGACTGTTTGCTTGTGTGTATGTATGTGAACCATGTATGTACCTTATGCCCATGTCAGAAGAGGATGTCATAACCTCTTGGCACTGGGGTTATGGATAGTATAGATGCTGGGAACTGAACCAGGGTCCTCTACAAGAGCATAATATGCTCTTAACTGCTGAGCCATCTCTCCAGTCCTCTTTATTTTTAAAAATCTTTATTGTGATTGTAGGGGATCAAGCCACAGGTCTTGCTCAGCAAGTATTTTACCATTGATCTCTTATTTTTCTAAATCTTGTACACATGATTTATAAAAAATTTATAGTCAGTATCTGATAATTCTGGCATCAGAGGTTTTTATTAGTTTGTTTCTGCTCTCATTTTTCTTGTTTGTGTGTGTGTGTGTGTGTGTGTATGTGTGTGGTTTTACTTAACTTTACACTGTTTTCTAATGATGTATAACTTAGAGTTCTTGAAAAATTATTTTTG
Organism: Mus pahari; assembly: GCF_900095145.1. NCBI lineage: Eukaryota > Metazoa > Chordata > Mammalia > Rodentia > Muridae > Mus > Mus pahari. The sequence continues at coordinate 72,563,621 of NC_034603.1, forward strand.
ACTGTGAAGATATATTTGTTCTTTGAGGGAGAATATTTGTTTTTTAGTTTCTAGAGAATTTAGCTTTCTGTTGTAACCTCTTCACATTTAAGGCCCATATTTGTTTGGTTGGTTTATTTTTGGTGTTTGTTTCAGCTGTCAAAGAATTGGTTTGGATTCTCCTAACACTTTCTAAGCCCAATTCCCTACATTGCCAAGGCAACTTCCTTGAACCCATGAGGCTAGAAGAACGTTTTCTCTTGGTTTACGCTTCCCTCAGAATTGCTGCATTGGAGGCCCACCTTGAAGTGGAAAGTGTTTCCTGTTGAGCTCTCTACTTGGGTAGGCTTTGGGTCAGAGACTACTTGACATCTTGGTGCCATAGATGACTTTGATGCTTCTTTTATTTATCGTGTGCTCTTAGGTTTTGTCCTAGCAGATCCTGTATGTTTTATCACATCTTTGATGTTTGTATGTTCTTTAAAGATATTTATCCTGCCCCTTGAAAAATTGCTGTTTTGATAAAACATCTTAACTATGCTGACCTGGAACTTGTAGATTAAGGCATGCACCCAGCCATGTTCATTTATCTGTGGTGTCTAGGGATTGAAGGGCTTAGCTATATCCCTGGCCTGTGTCATGTCTTTACATTTGCTTTCCAAGGAAAGATTTATTCAAACATCCTAACCTGCCTTTGTTCAGACCTTAGTGGATATTTATTGAATATAGGGCAGAAAAGTTGACTTAATGAGTACATTGTAATGAATGGTTACCACAGTATTATAGTGCACAAACTCAGACTGTTATATTTGGTAGGGTAAGAGTGTTGATATTGAGGACTAGTTACTTATAGATTGGAAAACTAAATTCATTTGTCAGTAGAATTTGATAAATTTATCTTACTTTTACTTTCTCTAATAAATAGTTAAGTAGCCAGACATTGTAGTACACAGCTGTAATCCCAGCACTTGTGAAGTTGAAGATAGAGGATCATGTGTTTGAGGTTAGTCTGTGCTAAATACCCAGACCATGTTGTGAAAATTAAAGGGCTAGAGAGAGAGTGCGCAGTTACGAGAACTTGTTTCTAGCAGCCACACAATGGCTCATAACCATCGATAACCTGTAACTCCAGGGTATCCAACAGGCATATATACACCACACATATATGCATGCAGGCAAAATAGTCATACAAATAAAATCTAATGATTTTGAAATAAGATAAAATTAGATGAGGGTTAAAATACATACTGTGACTTTGACGTTTTTCCTGATAAACAGATTATAAAGTCTCTACAAAACAGCCATTTCTACAAAGGCCCACCTTGGCTACAGAGCAAGTTGAGAACCAGTATTTGCCATTCAGTGAGACTGTCTCAGAGAAAACATAAAAGTGATCTGGGAAAAGCCAGGTGTGGTAGTGCATGCCCCCCCCTTTTTTTTTTTTTTTTTTTTTTTGGTTTTTTCGAGACAGGGTTTCGCTGTATAGCCCTGGCTGTCCTGGAACTCACTTTGTAGACCAGGCTGGCTTTGAACTCAGAAATCCGCCTGCCAAGTGCTGGGATTAAAGGCGTGCGCCACCACGCCCAGCGTGCATGCCTTTTAAACCCCAGTATTTGGGAGGCAGAGGTAGGCAGATGTAGACAGGTCTGAGTAGAGGTAGCCTGGTTACAGACTGAATTCCGTGACAGCCAGAGCTATATAGTGAGACATATCTCCTCCGCCCATCCTCCACCCCAAAGAACTGGGGATATAGCTAAGCACATTCAGAGCAATCGTCAGCTCTGTCCTTACTCCCCAAAGGCCGTTGGCAAGTGTTTCCAGATCCTTTAGGGTATATTCATGTATGCTTATATTAGTTGATGCTAGCTTTCCTTATTTCAATCATACTAATTTATTCAGTGTCCTATAAATATTTGTGTTTTATAAGTAGTGTTGTCATTGCAATTAATGTCTCCTTTATTGTTTTGCCTTTCGAGACAGGCTCTCCTGGAATTCACTCTGTAGACTAGGCTGGCCTTGAACTCATAGGCACTGGGATCAAAGGTGTGATCCATCACCACTCAGATAGCTCAGCCATTAAAGATTCATGACCAAAAATAACTTCTGTATAATTCCTTAGTCAAAACGTATATTTACAAAGATCATTCCAAGCTGGGCATTGGCGCTGCACTCCTGTAATCCTAGCACTTGGGAGGCAGAAATGCCTGTAGATCTCTGGGAGTTTGAGGCCAACTTGGTCATCAGCTTGTTCTTCAAGTTCTGGGACAGGCAGGACTACAAAGAGAGATTCTGTTATTATACAGTTATATTTAGGTAATATATAGAGGTATATATTATATAAATACTATATGGTGCTATGTACATTTCTGTCAACATTTTTAGTTTCTTTTGGCATATCCAACTAAAACTGAATTTTGTCATTACAATCTTTCTACCGAGAAAAATACTTTGATTTAACTTTGATTTTTTTTTTTTTTTCTCCAGGGATAGTAAACATCTTTTCATATGTTGAATGGCCTTTTCAGTTTAGCTCGGAGGACATTTTAAGATTCTTAACTCAGTGTCATGTATGTTGTAATTATGTTTACAAATTTGTGATATGTTTAAATTGATTTTTTTCATTTAACTTTATAAGTGTCTTTTATTTTATACTTTATAGAATAGAGTTTATTCAGGGCATGGAGAGGGGAGTTAAGAGAGTAGTAGAGGCAGAGAAAGGCAGGAGAGGGAGAGAGTAGAGAAGTAGAGGCTGGCCTTGACCACGTAGAAGGGGAAGAGAATAGGGAAGGGAGGAGGGATGGGAAGAGGACAATTTTAATGTCACTGTGATTCAAAAACACACACATGCATATTGCACCCCCAGGCATAAAATCTTTGACCACTAAGTTATAGCAGCACTTGCTTATGTTTTCTTGTATAATTTTTCTTTTTCTTTCTCTTTCTCTCTCTCTCTCTGTCTCTGTCTCTCTCTCTCTCTCTCTCTCTCTCTTTTTTTCTTTTCTTATGTTTTCTTGTATAATTTTTCTTTTTCTTTCTCTTTCTCTCTCTCTCTCTGTCTCTGTCTCTGTCTCCCTCTCTCTCTCTCTCTCTCTCTCTCTTTTTTTTTTTTTTTCTTTTCTTTCTGAGATAGGGTTTCTGCTGTGTAGCTCTGGCTATCCTTGAACTCACTTTGAACTTATATTGGGCTGGCCTCAAACTCAGGATCTGCCTGCCTCTGCCTCCCAAATGCTGGGATTAAAAGTGAATGCTGCCACCACCCAGCTTCTGTTATAATTTTTATATGTGATAGAGGATAGGAAGATGCTTGTCTCTTTCCTGTATAACTTCAGAAATAAGTGTGTTGATCTTATAAATACATGCCCTTTACTGTGAAACATGCTTTAATCACAAATTATATAGCCATATTATATGGATTTGTTTCTAAATTCTTTGCTTTTTTTTGCCACTAGAACTTAAACTATATAAATGCATAAATAAGTATTTTGTCTCAAAATAAGTTATCACCAATGTAACTCAAAGCTGACTGAATTCAGTGCCCTCGCTTCATCCTCAAGTTTTGGGATTATAGGAATGTCATTTTGAAAGTAGTTCTGATGCTGGGCGTGGTGGTGCACGCCTTTAATCCCAGCACTCGGGAGGCAGAGGCAGGCGGATTTCTGAGTTCCAGGACAGCCAGGGTATACAGAGAAACCCTGTCTCAAGGAAAAAAAAAACGAAAGTAGTTCTGTAGCATGTTTTGATATCTAGTAAGGTTTTCCTAATACTTTTTTGCGAGGGAGAGAGGTTCAAATCAGGGTTTCTCTGTGTAGCCTTGACTGTCCTGGAACTCCTTCTGTAGACCAGGCTGGCTTTGAACTCTGCTTCCCGGGTGCTAGGATTACAGGTGCATACCACCACTGCCTGGATCCCTAATATTCTTTGTTAAACATTACATGATTTTCATGTAATCCCCTAATATAATCTTCTAAAAGTCAGTGAGAATTTATCCTTCCCCTCCAAAGCCTAGAGTAAAATAGGTAAAAATCTCTGCTGGTTTTAGAGAAATTGGGAATTTGTTCATTTAAAATAGGATATTACCATCTAGCTTATCTTTCTGTTAGTTTGTTTGTTGTTTGCTTGCTTGCTTGCTTGTTTTGTGACAGGATCTCTCCATATATCCTGGCCGTTCTGAAATTAGCTTTGTAAACCAGGCAGGTCATGACATCAGAGACCTGCCTGCCTCTCCCTGTCTAGTGTAGATTGTCTTTTATGTTTATCTGTGAAATTGTTTGGTTTTCTTTACATGTATTTTCATAGTCATGGTTTTTGATGTTATTTTCAGTGTGGTTTTCTTCTATTTGCTGATGATAATTGTTGGTGTGTAGTTACTATACCTATCTTGTACTTATGTATCTGTCTACTGAAGTTTTTTGGCTAATTTGCTTGGTTTCCTTTATGAATATTTACATCATCTAAAAGGGACACTTTTAAATATTTTCCAGTGTTTATATCACATTGTCTTAAATTTTCTTTATTCCATGTTACCTTTGCCTGTTCAACAATAATGAAGGGTCTCTACTATGTACTCTTAATATTTTTAGTGACTTTGAGAAAATACTCACTTAGGTATTAAAATTGGATACTTCTAGTTTTTTTTTAAGCTGCCTGATAATATACAAGTTGATTGATTTTTATCATCCAAAAGAAGAATCATAATTTTTTTCTACCATTAGTGTAATAGTAGTGTAATGAATTATTTTAGGGGATTTGCTAATGTTTAACCATCCTTCCATTTCTAGAATAAACTAGATGTGCTTGTCACACGGTTCCCCTTTACTGTCTGTGCTTGCTTGCTCTGCTTGCATTTAGTTTAGAGCTTTTGCATATGAGGTATAATGAGAGTAGAGTTCAGAGTGCAGTAAACTCTTGTCTGTAAAGCCACACAGCAGGTATTTTTTGTTTACTTACAGGATAGAAATAATGTTTCCTGTGTAAGATTGAGAGATTTATGGAGGTGACTTACTGAACAATACAAAGTAATCTGAACATTGAGAGTTTTGTAACATTGAATCATTAGAATGTCTTTTATCTAATCTGAGTAAGGCATTTACTCAGGCTTGAAGATAGTGACCATGTTGTTGCACTCTGTTTTCAGAGGTGTTTTGTGTACCATGCCTATTGAAACCTGTTGCGTGTTTGTCAGTATTGATTATATCTTTTCTCACATCAGCTGTGTGTTCTCTTTAATGTTTTCCAGCGTCGAGTAGAACAGCCTCTTTATGGTTTAGATGGCAGTGCAGCAAAGGAGGCCTCAGAAGAACAGTCTGCTTTGCCCACCCTCATGTCAGTGATGTTAGCAAAACCGCGACTTGACACGGAGCAGTTAGCGCCACGGGGAGCTGGCCTCTGCTTCACTTTCGTCTCTGTAAGTAGAAGGCTACCTGCTTAAAGATGCTTACTCTTCTGGATTTCTAGAGAGGATGTTTTCTGTTCTTTCATTATTGGAAAATGTTTTCAATTTAAAAATTTAAAAATTTACTTTGAAAATTATGTGTATATTGGTATGTCTGTGTGGGTATACACACATGTGTGAGTGAGTAGCCAGAGTCCAAAAGATAGTTGTTAGAGCTCCTGGAGCTTGGAGGTGGTTGTGAGCCATCCAGCATGCATGCTGGGAACTAAACTTGAGTCTTCTGTAAGAGCAGCACAGCTCTTACCTACTGAGCCATCTCTCCAGCTCTTCTTTATTACTTCTTAAAGGCATGGTTCTTCACTCAGTCCCTGGGGTTGAACCTCTCAAGAGAGGCTGCTCTGCCAAAGTCTTGAGTATACGTGGGGAGGAAAATGTGATCTTAGGTTGACAAAAGGTAAAAAAAAATCAGATTCCGTTTCAGACAAAATTTCATCTAACTGAAGACTCACTAAATTCTACCTAACATTTATGCAGGGTAATACTTGAATAGTGTAATGTTATTCTTTCTGTGGGCAGGCATTAGATGAAGAGGGTATTCCCCTGTATATGAGGATGGTCACTCTCCTGTCTTCTCACTCTTGAGTATTATATAGTCCTTTTTGAAAGGACTGTTCTTCTTTAATTATTATTTAAAAATATGTACTTTATGTATGTGAGTACACTGTCACTCTCTGCAGACACACCAAAAGGCAGGGCATCAGATCCCATTACAGATGGTTGTGAGCCACCATGTGGTTGCTGGGAATTGAACTCAAGATCTCTGGAAGGGCAGTTACTGCTCTTAACCACTGAGGCTTCTCTCCAGACCAATTAAGGATTTTTTTTATTTATGTATGTGTGTATCTACATGTATATATGTGTACTAGTGTGCTGGTACCCCTGGGAATCAAAAGGGGATGACGGATCCCCTGGAGCTGGAGTTAGGTAATGTGAGCCTCCCTAGAGTGTGTGCTGGGGAATTGAACTCAAGTACTCTGTAGAGCATCAAGTACACTCACTGCTTAGCCATCTCTCTAGCTCCTCTTTGTCTCTCTCTTCAAGGAGTATGTATTCAGGTTGAGGGTTCAGCTTAATTGATAGAGTGTTTGCCCAGCATCCATGATGCCCAGGTTCAGTTCCCAGTACCACATAGAACTGAGCATCATGGATTGGTGCGTATATATTTGCAGTCACAGTGCCTGAGAGGTAGATGTAAGAGATTCATAAGATATAGTGATAATCATCAGTTGAAGGTGATCATTGAGTATAGTAAGTTTGAGGCCAGCCTGGGCTACATAAGAACTCTGTCTGTAGAATAGAGGATTTAAAATGGTTTAAAAACCATTTAAACATGGATTTAAATGGCTTAAAATATTGACTCCATGTTATTTACCATAATTTTTCTTAGTTTATGTGTTTTTGCCAATGGAGATGTGATGTACAAGTTGGCCCTGTTGCCCCTCCCCCCCCCATTCTTTTGAGACGGGCTCTCACATGGCAGCCTAGGTGGGCCTGAAACTCATCGTATAGCCCTGACTGACCTCAAAGTTAAGGCAGTCCTGCTTTAGCCTTTTGAGTGCTGGAGTTACAGGTATGTGCCACCTGTGGAATATCTATCACACCTGTCTGTCCAAAAAGAAGTTACCACCAATTCCATGTTCACCTCTTGGTCATTTTCTATAGTTAGAAGACTTCCTGGCTATATGTTCTATAGAGTATATTATAAATCATTAACCCATACTATCTGGAAAGGCAGTGGAAGTATTGGATATTTCAAAAATTTTTTTAAGTGTGTATGAGTGTTTTGTCTGCATGTTATGTGTATGTACCTGGGCTTGCTTGGTGCTCACAGTGCCAGAAGTATTACAGATAGTTGTAAGTTACTTGATGTGGATGCTGGGTCCAACCTGTGTCCTGAAAGAGCAGCCGGTGAATATGCTTAACTACCGAGCCATCTCTGTTGAATATCTTAAGGAAGAAAATAAAAATAATGAAAGAAGCCGGGCATGGCGGCGCACACCTTTAATCCCCGCACTCGGGAGGCAGAGGCAGGTGAATTTCTGAGTTCGAGGCCAGCCTGGTCTACAGAGTGAGTTCCAGGACAGCCAGGGCTACCCAGAGAAACCCTGTCTCGAAAAACCAAAAAAAACAAAAAAAATAAAAAACAAAAAATAATAATAATAATAATAATAATGAAAAATAGCTGGGTTAGGGAATCATGAACTATTTTAAATACTTCTTGAAAGCTTGGTTGGAAGTTCAAGGAAGGAAGCAACCATACTTAAAAATGATCCTCTCAGACTGAGGAAGGTGGTCCTTTTGAAAGTATTGCTTTTGGAATAATGCATGTCATGTGGGCGTGGAAGAAGGGACACTGACCTAGTGGCCATCTGCTGACTGATAGATACCTCAGTCACATTGCCTTGATGTTATGATACTTTGCTTCAAATAGAAAAATATTTAAACAGGTTTTTTTAAGGGTTGTGAATGCAGGCACGCTGTCATATTGCTTCTTTTTCCCACAGACTAGCTTTTACAGATCTGTTTGGTTTTGGTTTTTTGCTTTTTTCCTTTGAGACAAGGTTTCTCTGTGTAATCCTGGCTGTCCTGGAACTCATTATGTAGACTAGGCTGGCCTCAAACTCATTGCCTGCCTCTTCTGTCCAGTGCTGGGACTAACAGAGTGTGCTACCACTCACTTCCTACCTCTCCATTATAGACCTGACTTTCATTGGCAAAACCATTTGTTCTCTTTCTTTTGCATGAGTTGTTTGCACATGTATGAATGCACACATACACTTTCGACTTACATGGAATTTAATCAGTTGGGTAGACTGGCTGGCCAGTGAGCTCTAGGGATTTGCCTGTCTTTCTTTACCCATCTTTCACTGTTTAGATTATGAGTGTGAATGTGCAGGCTGGGCTGTGCACACCTTTAATCCCAGCACTTGGGAGTCAGAGGCGGGTAGATCTCTGTGAGTTCAAGGACAGCAGGGCTACACAGAGAAAGTCCTGCCCGGCCTTTTATGTGGGTGCTAGGGATCCAAACTTGAAACTCAAATTCTATGGTTCTGTGGCAAGCACTCGCTAATTTAGTTAAATACACAGAATTTTGGTCAGCATTCTCACTATTCCCTGATGTAACCCAAAGGGGTATGGGATACATTTTTACTCTGTGTCCACTGTATGATGGGCATGTAGTTAAATACACAGAATTTTGGTCAGCATTCCCACTATTCCCTGATGTAACCCAAAGGGATATGGGATAAGGGATATGAGATGAGTACATTAAAAGGGCTACCTACTCAGTCCTGTCAGTACTTTTAGGCTGTCAGGCTGAGATAGACTATCCTTATGCTGCAGAGTAACCAAGAGATCATGTTGGAAGAAATATTTCAAACACACAAAACCTCCGTGCCAGGTGTTTTGATATACTTCTTTTTGTCTTTGCTTCTTAGTAATATAAAAAACAAATGTGAGGGCTGGAGAGATGGCTCAGTGGTTAAGAACACCGACTGCTCCTCCGAAGGTCCTGAGTTTAAATCCCAGCAACCACATGGTGGCTCACAGCCATCTATAATGAGATCTATCTGATGCCCTCTTCTGGGGTGTCTGAAGACAGCTACAGTGTACTTACATATAATAAATAAATCTTTAAAAAAATAAATAAAATGCTGTGAATTTGATGGGAGAAATTTAATTTAAAAAAAAAACAAATGTGAAAGAGTTAACTTTAATGTACAGCAAGTATTATATATAAATTAGTAAAGATAGGCAGGGAACAGAAGGGCAGAGATGGCTTCATGGGAAAGAAAAAGCCAAATGCCTAATAACTCAAAACTTAGGTCATAAAGAACTATATGCTTTTGTATTTTGAGACAGGGTCTCTCTCTGTATATTCCTGGCTGTCCTGGAACTTGCTCTGTAGACCAGGATGGCCTTGAACTCAGAGATCCACCCTCCTGCCTCTGCCTCCCGAGTACTAGAATTAGAGGCATGCACAACCATACTTGGCTAAGAAGATGACTTTTGACAGAGATTAAGAAATTTTACTTTGGGCTGAAGACATGGTTTAATGGGTTAAGAATACATACTGCTTTACAGAGAGCCTGGGCTCATAGTCCTCTGTAAGTCTAGTTCCAAGAGACCCAGTGCCCTCTTGAGGCCACAGAGGGTATCAGGCACATGGGCGGTATTCAGATATACATATATATAATACACTCATACATATACAGTAGAAATTAATAAATCTTAAAAAAATAGAAATTTGATATTTGTCTACCCAGGTTTTAGTTTAAAAACATTCACAGTTTTGTATTGACTAGAAATTAGTTGGTGCAATTATTTGGAGAAATTGATAATGCACTTGTGTTAAATTCATAAATATTTGGGTTACAAAATCTGTTCCTGCAACACTACAGAGATAATTGTGAGGTTTTTGTTTGTAGAGATATTTAGTTTATGTGTATGAGTGTTGTACCTGCCTGCATGTATTTGTACCACATGTGTCTGGTGCCCTCAGAAGTCAGGAGAAGATGTCAGTTTTCCTACTGAAGTTACAGATGACTGTGAGCCACCTTGTGGGTGCTGGGAACCAAATCCTTTGCAAAAGTACCAAGTGCTCTTAACTGCTGAGTCAGCTCTTGTTTGTAATTACAAAAGTCTGAAAGCAGTTTTCCTTCACTGTGTTCCTAAGTGTATGGCTTCCACATTGCTAAAAGATCTAGAGATCAGTGGTCAGAGCTTACCCAGCACAGTTTATTAGCCCGCACACACTTAGCTTGACCTATATTACCGTGTTTCCTTGCTTCTGTCTCTACACACTGGAATGTTGTAGAACTCAGGCTGAAGATTCTTTTATCTACCTCCATTTTCCACTTAATCTCACCTAGTTTGACATTAAAACCTGTCACCTGTGTGCAAAAGACTTTCAAGATTCTATCTGTAGTCAGATCTCTCTGCCCTGAGTTCTAGACCTGTATAGTCAGTCGCCTCCAGTCAGTGGTACCTTCTTCTTTTTCTGTCCAAGTGTATCAGCTTTCAAAGTGCTTTGGCAGTGTGACTCCCCACTCAACACTCACTTCTGCAGTTTTACATATCTGAGTATTGTCTGTTCTTCCTCTATTTCTGCCTTAAAAACATTTATTCTTATCTCTTCACATTTAACCCCACATCCAGAGCAGTAAATATTAATGATCTTACCTTCAGAATATGCCCTGAATTCCTCTACTTAATTCTACGCATTATTGCCACTGTAGCTGAATTTTTTATCCCCCTGTTGAGATTTCAGCCCGTCTCCTTGCCTCTGTTTGTTCTTTTAGTTTCCTCAGTAGTACCCATTACTACTGAACCCTAGTCCATATGTGCCATCTCTGTTTCACAAGTCCTTAAAATGGCCCTGCATACCTTGTTCCTGCCCCGTCCCTTGCTACTTTGCTTTTCTTACCAAGTCGCATTCAGACGGACTACTTTGTTTAAGTACTGCCAGCTTCATTCTTAGTTAAAGCCTTTGCACTTTTGAGGGTAAAGGTTTTAAAACAGTCTTGGGTATTTCAGGTTAGCTTTAAACTTACTATGTGGCCAAGGTTAACCTTGAATTCGTGTTCCTCCTGCCTCCACCTCCTAAGTGCTAGAGTTAGAGGTCTGTACCTCTATACCTAGCTCATACTTGCTCTTGCCTTAGCGTTCTCCCCCTAATATGTTAATATACCTTCTGTTCTCTGTTTCAATGAACTCTACTAGAGAAGCCCAGCTTGAGCACATTATACAATAAGTCCTCACTGCCTTCCTGTCCCCTAACCAGCTCTTAGGCCCCACTCTGTTGACTCATAGCAATAGCTTAGCTGCAGTAAAATGCACTGTGCCTGACTCCTTATTCTCTGCAATATCAGCTGTCAGGTCAAAACTGCGTAATCTATATCTCCAGTGGCCTGTGGAATTCACTGTGATAGGAACTCAATGTAATTACATGTTGCATCAATTAATAAGGGCATTCTTCATAAAGGAATTGGTAAAATGAATTATAATACATTTATATGTTGGAATGCCATACAGTAAAAGGAGTTTTTTTTGTGTGTGTGTATGTGTGTGTGTGTGTGTGAAAACTAGCAATGAAAACTGTCTACTTTTGTAAAAATAACAGACAATAGAAAATTCAGAGTCCGTCTTTTGTTTTTTGTGTGATTGGAATTAAATCATGCCTAATCTTTTTGGGGGATGGGCTGGGGTTGAAACAGGATTTTATTCTGTAATTCTGGCTGTCCTGGAACTCACTGTATAGACCAGGCTGATCTCTCACAGAGATCCATTTGCTTCTGCCTCCTGAGACTTAAGGTTTGTGCCACCACACCTGGCTAAGCCTTATCTTGTTAGGCAAGCACTCTCACTGAACTATATCCTAAACTCAGAGATAGATATTAAATTATTATGTAATCTCGTGTTTAACATAGGGATGTTACGTCATAGTATATAATCTTCTAAATTGTAAAAATGCTCCATTTGTACAATTCACAAGACCTTAAAACAATGGGGAAAATGCAGTCTTCTTTTGAGGCTCCCTGAGGAGATAGCCACTGCTGACAGATTGTATTTGAGATTTTCACCTTTACTTCAGATAATGTCTCTTATGTGTAATCAGTCAGTCAGTCAGTCAGTCAGTCGGTTCAGATAATGTCTCTTATGTGTAATCAGTCAATCAATCAATCAATCAATATTTACTTATTTATCCTCCTCCCTCCCTCCCTCCCTATTACCTACCCATCTATTTATGAGACTGGGTTTTTCTATGTACCCCTGGTTGTCCTGCAACTCACTCCATATACCAGACTGGCCTTGAATTCAAAGATCTGCCTTCCAAGTACGAGGATTAAAGGCATGCCTTACCACACCCAATTGAAAATGTATTTATAGTTCATGTATTTGAGTGTTTTGTCTTCATGTATGTCTGTGTACCACATGCATGCAATGTCTGCAGAAGAAAAAAAGATATTGGGGGCTGGTGAGATGGCTCAGTGGGTAAGAGCACCCAACTGCTCTTCCAAAGGTCCGGAGTTCAAATCCCAGCAACCACATGGTGGCTCATAACCATCCATAACAAGATCTGACTCCCTCTTCTGGAGTGTCTGAAGACAGCTACAGTGTACTTACATATAATAAATAAATAAATAAATAAATAAATAAATAAATAAATCTTAAAAAAAGAAAAAAAAGATATTCCCCTGGAACTGGAGTTAAAGGTGGTTGTGAGCTGCCATGTGGTGCTGGGAGTTGAACGCAGGTCCTCTTAATCACTGAGCCACTTTCCCAGCTGTAACAATCTTTAAAAATTCCATTTTCAGGCTGAGAGGGATGGCTCAGCAGTCAAGAGCACTGACTGCTCTTTCAAAGGTCCTGAGTAAGTTCAATACCCAGCAACCACATGGTGGCTCACATCTGCAATGGAATCCGATGCTCTCTTCTGGTGTGTCTGAAGACAGCCACAGTGTACTCATATATATACTCGTGTGTGTGTGTGTGTGTGTGTGTGTAAAAAATTTTTTTTAAGTTCCATTTTCCCCACTATGAAGGAGTCATTTAACATAATCTTGTTTTTTACCCAATCTTTTCAGATGCTCATGTGTATAAATTTGTCATTTTAGCTATAATTGAGACTTTGTTATACAAATTATTCTAAGACCTGAAAACAATTAAGGAACATTATAATATTACAATTGTTTCATTGTTGGGCATTACAAAAGCCAAATGATTTTTATTGATTCACTGAGAGAAACAGTTGTAGTTACTGAATTAGTTTTCATTGAATTAAATAATTCTTGTTGTCAAGGTCTAGTGGATCTGTTTTTTACTCGTTGTCTGTATATATGTCCATATGAGTACATGAAAATGCTAGGGTTGATAACTGGGAAGTCTTCCTTGATTCTGTTTCCACCCATCTGTCTGTCTGCCTGTCTGTTTATTTTTGAGACAGGGTCTCTCACAAGATTGGCCAGTGAGCCTCCAGTATCCTCCTGTTTCTGGCCCTAACACTGGGGCTACAGACATGTTCTGCCTAGCTTCTTCACGCTTGCATGGCAAACATTCTACCCACAAAACCATCTCTCCAGCCTTTTAAAACTCTTAATGCCAAGCTACTGTTTCTTTGAAAGCTCCTTTAAAACTAGGTAGGTATTTTCTCTTTTAAAAAAAAAACCTGTATATGAGTGTGGTATGTATACAGAAGGATACACTGCTACACCTAGTTTTTTGTATGAGTACTTAGGGCATGAATTCAGGTCTTTATTTCTGTATGCCAGGCATTTGACTAAGAATCCATTCCCTCACTGTTCTCCTTTCCGTCTTTTGTTGTCATTTTAAATTTTAATAAAATAGATATATAGAGTACCAAGTCTATCAGTCATTGTTGGTAATTTTTTAAGAAATATTTTCAGTAAAAATCTAGCATTGGGGCTAAAGAGATGTCTCAGTAGTTGAGCACTAAATGTTTTTCCAGAGGACCTGAGTTCAATTCTTAGCACCCACAAAGGCAGCTCACAACTGTCTGTAACTCCAAGATCTGATACCCTCCCACAGGCATACATGCAAACTAAACACCAATGCACATAAAATAAATAACATTATTTTTGAAAGATCCAACACCAAACTACTGTAACATTTCTATACCTGCAGAATTCCCATCTTTCCCAATATTCTGGGAAATTCATTTTGAGAAATTGAAAAATTACCGAACAGTGGAAAACGGTAAGACAGTATCACTATATACAACAATTGAGAATTAGCCATTACCATCAAATATTTATTTTCATTTTTTAAGAAAAATGTATGCTTATATAGAAAGTTGAAACCCCACCTCCCACACTCCCTTTCGTTTTCCACTTATACAGGGCATCACAGGAGGTTGAACTGTATCATTCTCACATATCTTCTAATATATATATGTATGTATATCCATCACCATACAAAGTCCTAAGCTTCATGAAAGAAAATTTATGTTCATGAAAGTCATTGTAACCCTTCAGTCTAGGCTCATCCCCCAGCTCCCTACACACACATTGTTTTTGGACATCTTTTTTGTTTAGTGGATCTCTTGTGTTGCGCTTTACAGAGACATATGTGGTATCTCATCTTAAGAATTTTCCATTATGTTCTTGGCAGGCGGTTCAGTATTTCCCAGTATTTATTTGGCTACCCTAAATCGATCCCAGGTAAATTTCCTGGTATCTGTATGCTAATACTCACAAGCTAATTTAGTGTTTCAAGAAATGTTTCCCTGTCGTAGCTTTTTCATGTTCCACTTCCAGTCTTCATATATCTTACTTTTACTTTTCTGCATAGTTCATGGAATGCTTTTCTTCCTGCAAGAACAGTTTACTCCCAAACAATCTTGGTATTCCCTTCTCTCCGGTGACATTGCCTCATATTCTAAATTCTAGTAAACAAATTGGTTCTTTCTAAATCCATTCAGTTCTCCTGAATCAATATTAGACCCACCATGTTTTCCCTTGGTCTGTGCTTTAGATATGTTTCACTGGTCCCTCAAGTCTTGATGTCACTCTGTGTATTGTCATTTTCTCCAGCTTCTGTTCAGACTGACTTTTCACTTCGTCACCATCTCTTGACTTGCTTCAGTGCAGTTTGCTAGCCTTCAGTCTAATGTAAAGATACAGGTGCTTGGAGAGAAGAGTGTGCCTAGCATACATGAGGCTTGGGTAAATCTTTAGCTCCACTTGGAGTAATTTATTTTAATATACTTCTTGCCTTGGTGCCAAATGGACCCAGAGGCTGGGCAAAGACCACAATGTTCCCCTGGCCCTACTTAAAGTGTGTAGCTTAGGCCCCATGAGCTCACTGTCTAGCAAGGATGACCTTGAACTTTCAATCTTTTTCCTCTTCATAAGTATGGCATTTATAGGTGTGCAACACTACTCCTTGTTTATACAGATTTTTTTTTCAACTGTATCTACCACACTTTATTTTAAAATTTCCTCTTCCACTTAGAAAATGACTTCACAGATTTAAATGTGTACTGGGATTAAAACATTGACACCCCAAGAACTGATTCATCCATAATTGAAGCTGGATCAAAGACAGATTTTTTTTTTTTTTTTAAGATTTATTATTCATTTTATATGAGTACACTGTCTCTGTCTTCAGACACACCAGAAGAGGGCATCTGATCCCATTACAAATGGTTGTGAGCTACCATGTGGTTGCTGGGAATTGAACTCAGGATCTCTTAACTGCCATTTCTCCAGCCCTGTACAAAGTTCAAAAATTCCCCCTCACTCGCATTAATACTAAGAATACAAATTAAGCTCTTTTACATGCTTAGAAAGTTTTAGTTGTCAATTTTAATTTTTTAAATTTGTGTGTGTGTGTAGTATGTGTTTGTATATCTTTGTGCACATGTGTATAAGAACATGTAGAGGCCAGAAGTAAGTGTTGGGTGCTTTATTGTATAACTTTCACTTTATTTTTTTGTGACAGGGCCTCTCACTGAACATAGAGTTGAACAATTGCCTAGACTGGCTGTTGAGCGATTTCTAGGGATCTGAATTCAGCAAGCATTTTCACTGAGCCAACCCTTTTCCTGCTCAGTTTTACTTTTTGTAACGACTTATCTTTATTTTAAATTATGTATATATGTGTATGTGAGAGGTATGTATACATGAGTACAGGTTCCTAGTGGTGTCAGCTGCTCTGGAACTGTAGCAAGCTGTCCTACATGGGTGCTGAGAACCCAACTCACACTCTCTGGAAGGGCGTACCATTAACTCCTAAGCCATGTCTTCAGCTTTATTTTATTATATTTTTGATTTTTCCGGTCAGGATTTCTCTGTGTGTCCCTGGCTGTCCTGGAACTTGCTCTGTGGATCAGGTTGGCCTCTAACTCAGATCTGCCTGCCTCTGTCTGGCTACAAATATTTAATTTTTGAGGTAGGAAATTGGCTCAGTATCCACTTCATCAGATGTGGCAGATAGTTTTCTCTTTTCTTACATGTTCTGGGTTGAGACGGGGTCTTAAACATAAACTTAGTCCAAGCTGGTTTGGAATTCATGGCCTCTGGCCTCAGTAGCCTAAGTATTGCTTGCTTCAGCTTCTTTTCTTTGATTATTGTAATAGCCTAGTAAATTTGTGTTCTGTGTCATCATGTGTGCATGTGTATATGCTGGGAATGACCCTAAGTCTTGGCACATGCTAAGCACATGCTGTACAACTGAACCCTACTCCCAGTCCTGGCTCCATGACTTCCTGTGCATGGAACATTAGTAATACAACCATTGTTTTTGGTGTCCCTGTTGCTGTGGGCTTTATTTACTCTTTCATCAATTGATAAGGATTTGGATTGCTTCCAATATTTGGGTCTTAGAAATTATATTGCTGTAGCATTCATATGAAAGCTGATTCTGTATAGGTACATGTTTTCACTTCCTTAGGTATATGTTCAGAGATGATATTACTGGGTCATTTGGTAGCTACTTTTGAGGAATTGACAGAATTTTTTTTTTTCCTCCCATAGCAGGGACACCACTTCACATTCCCCATCACTAAGATACTTTTCCTTAACTTAGAGAGTACATTGTGGTTTTCATTTATATCTCACAAGTAAATACTTTGTTTTATTTGGTTGTTATAGTTATTAGTCATTTATGTATCTTTGGTGAAATATGTACTGGATTCCATTGCTCAGGGGAGAGGTGATAATTGTGTGTGTGTGTGTGTGTGTGTGTGTGTGTGTGTGTGTGTGTGTGTGTGTGTGTGTAGGAGTGGAAGGGTGGATTCTGTTCTCTCCTGCCATGGGCTTTGGGCATGGAACTTTTGTTATCAGGCTTGGTGGCAGGAACCTCTACACAATGAAGCAGCTCACTAGCTCCCCATTCCCCACTCCTTTCTAAATTCAGGTTACCTTTAGTGTTGAAATATAAGAGGGTTTTCTAATAGTCCAGTTGAAGGCCCTTTCCAAATATTCCTTTAACATATCAGCGGGCAGAGGGCTCTTATTCTGTGTTGTGTCCTTCCTCGGGTGCTGCTCGTAATTGAACTCACAACTTAATGCGTGCCTAGCAAACCCCTCTGCTGTATCTCTAGCTGCACATGGGGTCTTTTGAAGAACAGAAGTTAAGTCCAAAATATCCATTTTCCCTTCTGTTATTTATGCTTTTGGTTATACCCAAGAAGGCATTATCTAATCCAAGGTCATAAATTTTTATTTCTATACTTTCTTCTAAGTATGCTATATTTTTAGCTGTTGCATTTAAGTCTGCCATATATTTTGTTTTAAATTTTGGGTGATTTAAGGAAAAGAATTTACCTTTATTCTTTTGTGGGTAGGTATTTAATTACTTACCACAGCACTTGTCACAAAGACTATGTTTCCCTACTGACTTAGCATGTTACCCTATCAAAAACCAGTTGACTGTAAATGCTGTGAGCTTGCTTCTGGACCATCATTTTACCTTACTGATACACATGCCTCTTTCTATAGCAGCACCCCGACCTCCACCTCCAAGATAAGCCCATCTGAGTCTTGAGCTCCTGATTCTCCTATTTCTGCCTCTGGGATTGATGGCATTATAGTTATAATCTCGCCCCTTCCTCTTTCCCCTGAAATAGGGTCTCATGTACCGGGCTATCTATGTAGCTCAGAATGACCTTGAACTTCTTAGTAGTCCTTCTGCCTTTACCCTCCAAGTACCGGAACTGTAGCATGTACCACTATGCTTAGCTTGTGTGTGGTCATTTAGCTTGTCTTTCTTAAGTTTATTGTTCTTGGCTTTTTGTTGTTGCTATTGTTTGTTTGAGTTTGAGAATTTTTTTTTTTTTTTTAATTTTTTGAGACAGGTTTGTCTGTGTAGTTCTAGCTATGCTGAGGACCAGGCTGGCCTCGAACTAAGATCCACCTGCCTCTGTTTCCTGAGTGCTGGGTTTAAAGACGTGCACCACCATTGTCCTGTGGGTTGTTTTGTTTTTAAGAGATGCTCTCATGTATTCCTAGTAACACTGAATGAAAACGACCTTGAACTTGTGACCTTTATCCTCCCATAAACTGAGTTTACACACAATAGTCAACAGTTTATTCCAGCAAATATTTATTGAGTGCCTACTTTTTCTTTCACTGTTGAGTAGTGAGCCTTGGGCCTTGTACTTCCTAGGTGAGTGCTCAGTAACTGACACATTCACACTTTTCAGTTTCTTCCTTTTATTCTGATACAGGGGGACTGAATTGCCTAGATTGCCTTGAAGTTGTGATTCTCTTGCCTTGGCCTCAAATAGCTAAGATTATAGGCCTGTACCACCAGATAAAATTTACTTTTAATTATAAACTCCCTTTAAGTAGACTAGGGTGTGGATTGTGTTCATTTCCCTTGCCCATATGCTAATAGTTCCTAACCCTGTGCGGAGGCATTGCAGGTACTCAATAAATTGTTATGACATGAATATATAAAAGGGACTGTTTGTAGACCAGGTATAGACACCTGCAATCTAGGCACACAGAAGGTTTTAAGTTTGAGTTTAGCCAAGGATATGTAGAGAAACCCTGTCTTTCTATATATTCTAATATATATATATATATATATATATATATATATACACACACATACATACATACTAGATATAGTCTGTATATTCTATAAAAATAAAAACAAAAGACTGTGATCTACTGGGCAGTGTGGGGAGAAATGGCTCAGTGCTTAGGAGCATTGTTGTTCTTTCAGAGGACCAGAGTTTAGTTTCAGGTATCTATATTGGGCAGCTCACAAACACTTGTAACTCCAGGATCCCAGAATCTGATAGACACATCATCATCATCATCGTCATCATCATCATCATCATTGAAAGCGAGGCCTAATGAAATGGCCTGCCTTAAAAAGGTCACAGCATAAGTCCCTAAGAGAAATTATTTGTGTGAATTCTTTAGCTTGTTAATAATTGTTATGAATGCACACAGCCCAGGGTCTCGATGCTTCATTTAACTAGCTTGATGACTTTTCATAAGTGCTAGGTTTCACTTAAAATTTCTTTATGTGTAAAATAAAAATAATAATCATCACTTTAATAGAAATTTTTGTGCATATGTATGCATGTTTGTATGTGTACACAGGTACCTATGTTGGTACATGTGGAGGCCAGAAATTGATATTGGATGTTGTTCCTTAATTATTTCTCCACCTTTTTTTTTTTTTTTTTTTTTTTTTTTTTTAAGATAGAAGGAATAGAAGTTGGGGAAGTAGAAGAGGAGGAAAATGTTAATTTCAGCCTATAACTTGTATATATTCTTTTATTATTGCTCATAATACTGTGTTAGATATAACTATTACCTACTGAGCAATCACTTTAAGCTAAATGCTTTACTGAACCTGGAGATCACCAGTTAGCTAGACTGATTGACAAGCTCTGGTTCTAGATGTCTCTTTTTGTCCACTTCAGTGCTAGGATTATATGCACACACTGCCGTACTCTGCTTTTCCATAGAGTGGTGGTGATCTGAATGTTTAGTCCTTGTGTGTGCATAGCAGGCACTTCACCAACTGAGTCATCTCCCCAGCCAGCCTGATGTGTGTTTTGAGACAAATTCTTTCTTTCTTTCTTTCTTTCTTTCTTTCTTTCTTTCTTTCTTTCTTTCTTTCTTTCTTTCTTTCTTTCTTTCTTTCTTCTCCCTCCCTCC
>NC_034603.1:72583758-72609777 GCF_900095145.1 Mus pahari
CTGTATATATATATATATATATATATATATATATATATATATATAGAGAGAGAGAGAGAGAGAGAGAGAGAGAATCTGAAAGTTGCTATGTACATCAGGCTAGCCTTGAACTCAGACTCTGCCTCCTAAGTGCTTTTAACAAGGTGTGCATCGCCATACCCAACCTCAGCCTTTAAAATTTTTTTAAAATAAGGATTATGTATTACATTGGCCTTGAAGCATTTAGCTTACAATGATTATTCAGTAGACGATAGTTGCAGTATATCTAACACAGTAGTAGGAACAGCAATAAAAGAATAGGAGTTATGGGAAGAAACTGACATTTTCCTCCTCTTTCTCTTCTTCTTTGGGGCTTGACATTGAACCCAAGGTCTGTGTATGCTAATCATATTCTACCACTAAGAAAAACTTCAGGACCCTTACATTTACAAATTTAGAAGCACTGCAGTCTCTGAGCTTGTAGAATTGTATTTTCATCATCTTATAATTCTAAGACTATCTAATATTTCCTGGTTATGTCTGTGATCAGTCATAATATGTTAGATGTACCTTAATTTAAAGAGCCACTGTGAATGAATAACAGAATTGTTGAATTATATTATACCTAAATCATATTTTTGTTTTTTTGTTTTTTTTTTTTTTTTAAGACAAGATTTCTCTGTTTAGTATTGGCTGTCCTGGACTTCACTCTGCAAACCAGGCTAGCCTCAAAACTCAAGAGTTCCACATGCCTCTGACTCCCAAGTGCTGGGGTTAAAGGTGTGTGCCACCACCGCCTGGCTACATCATAAATTTAAAAATTACTTTGGGCTGGAGTTGTCAGTCACTAGTAAAGTACTTACCAAGCGTGTGCAAGGTGGGGTTTGTCCTTAGCGCCACCCAAAGCAACAACAAATGACCCACCGTACCCCACACAGTGTCATTTAAAATATGATCTGGGAAATGACTCAGAAAGCCATGCTCAAGCATGAAGACCCAAGTTTCAATCCTCAATATCCAAGTAAAAAGCTAGGTATGATACACCTTTAACCAGAGAACTAGGCAGACAGAAACAGGAGGATCCCTAAAGCATGCAGGACAGCTAGTCTTACCAGACCAGTGAACTTCAGATACAAAGATAGGCCCTGTCTCAAAGAATAAGGTCTCTCTACCTTATTTTGATAGAGGAAGACATTCAACTTTGACCTCTGGCATATATGCACCTGTGTGTGCACACACACACACACACACACACGCANGCACGCACACACACACACACAAAATGTGTTCATATGTCAACTCAGCAAGTAGAAGTATTACAAACAACCCAGAATTTTAAATATTTCTCTGCTTATGGGTATTTTTGATCTTGAGACTTTTATGAGTATTCCTAATTCTATTTTAAAGCTTCATTCATTTATTTTTGTTCTCCTTCTTAAATATTGCTTGCTCCTTCACACTGCATACTTGTGAGAGTTTATGTGCACCACATGCATGCAGCTATCTGAGAAGAGGAGGAGGTCAGCTTTCTGGAACTGGAGTTAGAGATAGTTATGATAGCCACTTGGTGTGGCTGCTGAGACCTGAACTCAGGTCCTGTGTAAGCAGTGAGTGCTCTAAGTAGCAGAGCCATTTACAACTTCATTTCACAGTCCTTTCTACTTGGACTGTGTGTTTGTCCCCTGTGTTGTATATATCACTCACTTTTTCTGACAAAGGCACATTGAAACTTACATGCAAAACAAATTATAGAAATAACTACTCAATTTGTAATTTGTGTATAAAATAATTGATGATCATTTGATTTTTTTAAAGCTTGCCTTCAGAAACATGAAGGTACCATATTCAGCTTTTGGATCTCATATTTAACTTGTTTTATTTTCCTCTTGGTCATGACTTCTGACTTGCATTAGAAAGGTTTGTCTTATAAAGAGGTAAATGTTTCTATTCATACACACTTATGGAGAAAGATGCAAAACTTTCCTGTGATTGGTGATGTACTTTTATTATAGGCTCAACAAAACAGTCCTTCTCCTACGGGTTCTGGCAATACAGAACATTCTTGCAGCTCCCAAAAGCAGATGTCCATGCAGCACAGGCAGACCCAGGTAGGTGGGCACTGTAGAGCTGTACTCAGAAAGAGGCCTAGCCATATAGGAAGCTGGTAACGCTTCCCTTTACCTCTGACTAGACCCCACTGTTTAGTATTTCTGGTCCTTTGGAAGGATTTTAACAGGCTTTTCTTTACTGTTGTGGTAGGCATGATTTTGCTGCACCATGGTATAGAGACAAGAGCACACATTTTGAAGGCTTCTGGGCCTAGGTGCAAATTATGGCTCTACTGTTTGCATTTAATGTAATGCAAAATTAGAGTAATTCCAATCACCTCAGACAGTGGTGACAGTAGGCTTTCAATAAATGTTAATTTTAAGAAAGTAGTTAATTTCCTGTACTTTGAAAGTGTTATACCAACAAAATTTCTTCCTTAAACAGTCTTCAGAAATTTTCTAACAGAGACTCTTCTAAACATTAACATGGTGTTTCATATGCCTGTAAATCCCAGCAGTTTGAAGACTAAGGCAAGAGGATCTTGGTTTCAAGGCCAGCTCAGACTGTCCCAGGAAAGTAAGGAAATGAAAAAGAAAAAAAGGAAATTATATTTTAAAAGGATAGTAGATCTTTGCTCCAACTGTGTTTTTCTAAGTTTGGTTATTGGGTGTTCTTGTCTGTGTTCTCTCAACACAGGATGCTTGTCAGTTAAGAACTCTATAAAAGATTTTATTTTTCAATGTCCAGTGTTTGGACATTGAAGAATCCTAGATAGTTGTGCACTCAGAACTATTTTGCCTTTCCACTTTCTTTCGGTTTCCACTAGGGGGCACACTTGTTCCTCAGCTGCACCCTGTCTCTAAAAATCCTGTCTAGTCAGATCTGATTTCAGTTCTCTGGTGTTGCACACTCTTATTCAGGGTACAGTATCGTGAGGATTGGTATAGTCGATTCCAGAGGTAATGTTATTGCAGCACAAGTGTTGTGATGTGGCTAAGGTTTGGAGGATGGGATGAGGAAAGCAGATTTCATTTTCTGTACCTGTACCTGTACAGCTATTGTTGTTAGCAAGTGCTGCTTTCAGAAAACAAGGAAAATGGGATGGCGTGCAATGCTTTGTGACTAATTCTGAATTTGTTTGCTTTTGTCTTTGTAGTCTGACCTCACAATAGAAAAAATATCTGCACTAGAAAACAGTAAGAACTCTGACTTAGAGAAGAAGGAAGGAAGAATAGATGATTTATTAAGAGTAAGTATAAGAGTGTGTAAGAGACTTTATAACAAGCACCACTTCTGTATACTTGGATCATGTGCACATTGTGGATAATTATCATAGCCAATTAACACAGTGAATAATGAACATCTGAGGAGGAACTGAATCATATTCTGAATATCTTCTTTAAGTTAGAGAATTTGCAGTGTAGTATTTTGATATTTTGCTTTATGTTAGAGAAGAAAATATGTGGAGTTGTAGTTCATATAGAACTATTGAATTAAGTTTCACATTTTTACCATTTGAAAATAGTCATTTTTATATTCTTGCTTTTTAAATTTTCCTTCTGAGACATGGACTTCCTCTGTTGCTTGACTGCCCGAGAACTTAGTGTCTAGATTAAGCTACCCTCAGACTCTCAGTGATGCCTGCCTTTGCCTCTGCCTCCTCTGAGTGTTAGACTTAAAAGTGTGCAACACCACACTTGGCTTTCACAATGTTAAATGGTGTACTGGTTATTCCTATACATGCCACATACATGCAGGAGACCATGGGGCTCAAAAGAGGGCACTGGATTCCTTAGAACCAGAGGTAGTTAGTTAGCCACTGTGAGGGTACTGGGAATTGAATATGGGTCCTTTTCAAGAGCAGTAAGTGCTTTTAACTGTTGAGCCATCTCCAGCCCTATTTCTCACTTTTTTTTTTTTTTTTTTTTTTGAGACAGGGTTTCTCTGTGTAGCCCTGGCTGTCCTGGAACTCACTCTGTAGACCAGGCTGGCCTCGAACTCAGAANCCCTGGCTGTCCTGGAACTCACTCTGTAGACCAGGCTGGCCTCGAACTCAGAAATTCGCCTGCCTCTGCCTCCCGAGTGCTGGGATTAAAGGCGTGCAACCACCACGCCCAGCTTATTTCTCACATTTTAAAAAGCTGTGTTTACAGGGACATTCAGCGCATCTTGGATCTTTGATTTTCTGCACCATGTGTGCATGTGTACACAACTGAGTCCCACGGTGTGTAGCCTAGACTGGCCTTCAATTTATAATCCACCTGTCATGGCTTCCTAAGTACTGGAATAATAAGCCAGTGTTATCATGCCTGACACCCTAATGTATATATTTATATTTACCTTTCTTTCTCTTCTTCTCCCCCTCTACTTTTCCTTGATTTAGTATCTAATCATTTATTTTTACTTACTTTTTTTCAACTTTATGGGTATTTTGCCTACACCATGTATGTTCCTGTTACCCTTTGAGAGGGCATTGGACTCTAAAATTGGAGTTACAGATGATTGTGAGCTGCCATGTGGTGGCTGAGATTCAATCCTGGGTCCACTGCTAGAGCAGTCAGTGCTCTTAATTGCTAAGCCTGTCTCTAGCTCATAGTTGTGCTTTTTTTTGAGATAGGGTCTCATGTATCCCAGGTAGCTATTCATTATTTATTTATTTTTTTTTAAAAGGTAATTTGTTTGTTTCAACACCCATGTGCCTTGGTTTATGTATAGAGGTCAGAGCATAGCCTTAGGAGATATTTCTTTTCTTCAGTGTGAATCCCTGGGATTGAATAAACTCAAATTGTCAGGCTTAACCCACTGAACCGTCTTCAAGTATTTGTTACACTTAAGAAATTTTTATTTTTGCCTGGACTCAGACTTAAAAGTAGCTTTAGAGGACAGCTAGTGTCTCTTGGCAGTCTGTGCCTGCAATTTTCCTTTGGCTTCTTTTACTCTATTGGCTAAAAGTTTAGCATATTCTGCAAGCTCTGATTTTTCTTAGTGCATTGTTTCTTCAGAGGAATGTGCCAGTGCATATGTTGGGACACCTAGCTAGGGTGACAAGACACTGAATCTTTGGTGCTCTGGTCCTGGGTTTCTTACACTCCTTCTGTTTAAAGACTTTCAAACAACATATTAGCAGACATTATGTTCTTTAGAGAAACAGAATATTTGTAGACTTTGCTACATCATTTGGACTCCACATTGAAGCAAGACAGAATCTATAAATCCCAGAGACTACCCTTTAAAAAAAAAAACAAGTTGAGAGCACTCAAATTGGCATACACAATATAACTCAAGCAGATTTGCATTTTCTGTCTTCTGTTCCTTGGGGTTTTTTGTTTGTTTGTTGTTTTTTAACAATATTTATTTATTTTATGTATATGAGTACACTGTGGCTGTACAGATGGTTGTGAACCTTCATGTGTTTGTTGGGAATTTAAATTTTTTAGAATCTCTGTTCACTCCTCCGGTCAGCCCCACTTGCTCCAGTCAACTCCACTGGCTCAGTCCCTGCTAGCTCCACCCAATGATTTATTCATTATTATTCATAAGTACACTGTAGCTGACTTTGACACACCAGAAGAGGGTATCAGACTTCATTACCGGTGGTTGTGAGCCACCGTACGGTTGCTGGGATTTGGACTCAGGACCTCTGAAAAGCAGTCAGTGCTTTTACCTGCTGAGCCATCTCCCCAGCCCAGTTCTTTGTTTTCTATAACAGGAATGTCCTTTGCTTACTAAAAGGCACATTGACCACAGGTCAAGGTGCTCTGCTCTATAAGGAGACCTGGATTCTTGTTCCTAATGTAGGTTTGAACCATTGTAACCCTTCCATTTTTCCTCCAGAGTTACTTGGCCACAAACTTTTGGAAAGTATGGAGTATTTGTCCATTGCATGTCCAGCAGCCAGTTCTGGGAAGGAGACGCCCAACTTTATCCCGATAAAGCCCGGAACGTGCTTTGAATATAGAATTTGTCAACACTAACCCCCCCACCCCCCATTTAATGATTGGGTTTTCTTTAGTGCTGAAATTAAAGCTGTGTGTCACCATGCCCAGCATTTTCAAACTGATGTTCCCAGTCCTCATCAGAATTACATTCCTTGGGCCTCCTTATTTATGGTTGTTTTCCCATATTTGAATGAGAAGAGCCATTTATTTTTAAGCAACAATCTTACTTACATTTTGGTTGTTTGCTTAAAGTAAGTGTGTGTGTGTGTGTGTGTGTGTGTGTGTGTGTGTGTGTGTGTGTTTGCACATGTGTTGGGAGATCAAAAGGGCATATGGCATTCTAATTTTTCACTTCTTTTCCTTTGAAACAGCATTCCTCTTCCTGGAACCAGCCTTAGCGTTGTCCTTCCTCTGTCCTTCACAGTGCTGGGATCACAGGTGTACACAGCTGTGTGTCCGGCTTTTTATATTGGTGTTGAGGGTTTGAACCAAGGTCCTCATACGTATATAGCAAGCACTCTGACTCACTGAGATAGCTTCCCAGACCCCTGGAGTTTTGTTTTGGTCCACTTGGATGCTAATTGAATTGACAGCTAAGATTTATAGTGAGGTTATCTTTGTAAAAAATCCTTACTCAAATTCCAGTCTCAGAGTTTAAGTCCAGAGCAGCTTCATAGGACTCAACAAGGATTATGGCTTTCCTTACCTTCTTTATAGCCTGACTGTTTGTAAAGACGATGGGTTTATGGGTATAGCTCAGTGGTAGAGCACTTGTATACCTGATCCCCACCACTGGGATGGGGGACAGTGTTAGAGAGAGATCCAGATTGAGATGGTGGAATATGGGAAAACTTAAGCCCTAACTCAGCTTTACTTTTAGGTCCCTTTGTCCTTCACCCTCATCTTCTACCTACTCATGATCCTTCTTTCCTACTCCATTCCTTGCTTGTCTTCTAGAGACTGAACTCAGGGCCTCTTCCTGTTGTTACAAAACATTCTGACCAACAGCAACAAAAAGGATGAAAGAGTGTATCTGACTTACATTCCTACGCTCACTGAGGGAAGTCAGGGCAGAAACCAAAGGCAGAAACTTGAAGGAGTTTAGAATGGGAAGCAGAAGCATAAAAGAACACTACTTGTTGGATGGCTCATTGACACATGTGTAATTAGCCTTCTTACACAGCTCAGGACCATTTGCATAGGGACGGTAGAGTCCACTTTGGTCCCGGTCTCCTACATTAAGATAGTCAACCATAGACATGCCTACAAGCCAGTCTGATCTAGGCAATTTCTCAAGAAAAAAAAAATTGTTTTAATTACTCTCAGGAAATAAAAGTTCATCATGCATTTTCCCACTTTAGTAAGATGTTGGGTATGACTGCATTGGGTACTGTTAGCCAGCTCCTCCCAGCATGAACTTGTAGAAACTGTTAATGTTAGAAACCACAACTTTACGTGGTCACAGAAGACTTGGAGAGAACATTCACCTTCCAGAAGTATATTATATTAGATTTTGTATAGATGTTCTTGGTCTTTTGCTTAAAGCTTTTTCAATATGAATTAGATAGTCACACTTACTTAAGTGCAGTAAGACTTTTCCTTTGATAACGTGGTCTGTAGGATTCTGCAATAATAACAGGTATGCCAGTATAAAGAGTAGGTATATTTACAATGGGAAACTGTTTGACACAGGCTGCTTTAAAACTAAAGCTGAACTGGCACACACCTTTAATCTCTGGGTATCAGAGATAGGCAGATCTCTGTAGTTCAAGGCCTGGTGTATAATAATTTTAGTACATCCTACAGGGTGAGCTCCTGTCTTCAAAAAACAAAAGCAACAAGAGACACTGGAGAGATTGTTTAGTGGTTAAGGACAGTTGCTGATCTTTCAGAAAGCTCGTTTGCTTTCCTAGCAACTGTGTGGTGGCTCACAAGCATCTCTAACTCCAGCCCAGGGAATCCAGTGGCTTCTCCTGGTCTTGGAAGGCATGCATGTAATGCACAGACTGAGGTGCAGGCAAAACACCCATACACGAATTCTCCCCCTCCCCACCCCACCCTCACCTTTTTTCTTTCCTTTTTGTTTTTTGGTTTTTTTTGTTTGTTTGTTTTGGTTTAAGCTGAAAAAAGTCAGCAAATTTTATTGTTTAATAACCGAGTGATAAATGCAGAAATTTCGAAGCCAGATTTGGCCTTAGGTTAGTGGTTCTTCCCCTCTCTGTTGTTTTCGGGACCTTGAGTTTTTCAAAGTATTTAGCCCACCCTGTAAGATTCTGACCACAGCTAAATTATCTGTATATACATTCTCATATTCTTGAAGTAAGATCTTCTTATTTCTGGTTGGTGTGGGCATGAATGTCTGGGCTTCTCTGGGGAGAATCATCTATGAGAACTCATGTTCCTTTTCTCTTTAGAAATAAGCTTGGTATGTAGATCCTTGGTCAGCACATGTTTAGCATACTTACTCAAGGTCTTGGATTGATTTCATAGCACCACCAAAAACATAATAACTCTTACATAAACAACACTTACATGGTAACATAAGGATTGATTAAAGGGGTGAAGTATTTCCTTTATAGAGACAAACTTAAAAGCAAATAGTAATGATTTTTTTTTTCTCTTCCTAGAAAGTATTTTCTGCTAATCTATCTTCCTTAAAACTAATTTTAAAACCTTTTCCCATTGAAGGCCAACTGTGATTTGAGACGACAGATAGATGAACAGCAAAAGATGCTAGAAAAATACAAGGAACGATTAAATAGATGTGTCACCATGAGCAAGAAGCTCCTTATAGAAAAGGTTAGTGTTGATGAGCCTGGAATGTATATCCTAAGGTACTTTAGTGTGTGTCACTTTTTAAATATTTATTTATTATGTATACAGTGTTCTGCCTGCATATATGCCTGCACACCAGAAGAGGGTGTCGGATACCATAATAGATGGTTGTGAGCCACCATGTGGCTGCTGGGAATAACCTTTGGAAGAGCAGTTGGTCCTCTCAACCTTAGAGCCATCTCTCCAACCATTGTCAACACTTTCTTAACTGAGATAAACATGTTGAAATGTAGAATTTCTGAGGAATAAAGTTCTTATGACAGCTAGAGTTTTTTTTTTTTTCCTTGCATGTACACCAGACCTAGATTCTCCAGGTGATAATATAGACATGGTTTCTGACTCTTTATTTCCTTGCGTATGAGTTTGATAGTTTGTCTCTGCTGAGTTCACATCAGCTGTTGGATGCCCCCTCCTCTCCCTCCTTTCTTCTCCTACCCCTTCTCTCTTCTCCCCCTTTGAGATGATATATGATTTATCAACAGTATTTTCCTTGATAATACTATAATTATCAGTTTGTAAAAATGCTAATTATTGTTTTGTTTCTTTTACT
Organism: Mus pahari; assembly: GCF_900095145.1. Classification (NCBI taxonomy): domain Eukaryota; kingdom Metazoa; phylum Chordata; class Mammalia; order Rodentia; family Muridae; genus Mus; species Mus pahari. The sequence continues at coordinate 72,593,110 of NC_034603.1, forward strand.
CCAGTCAAAGCAAGAGAAGATGGCGTGCAGAGATAAGAGCATGCAGGACCGATTGCGATTAGGCCACTTTACTACTGTCCGCCATGGAGCCTCGTTTACTGAGCAATGGACAGATGGTTATGCTTTCCAAAACCTCATCAAGTAAGTCAGCTGCCAGGAGTAAGTAGAGGAACTTTAAATGTATGCCTTTAATCCCAGCACTCAGGCAGATGCAAGTAGGCAGATCTCTAGTTCAAAGCCAATCTAGGCTACAAAGCAAATTCAGGCCAGCCCAGCTTACATGATGAAAATCCCTGTCTCAAAAACCGAAGAGACAAACTCTGTGTGTCTGTCTGTCTGTCTGTCTGTCTGTCTGTCTGTCTAGAGTTATATATCTAATACTGCCCTATTAGCTTTATTTATTTTGATTTGTTAGATCAGTTTCATCTAAGACTGGAAGATATGTGGGGGCATTATATTTTTATTACTAATAATTTACTTATTTCCTATACTGAGGATTGAAATTAGGGTCTCATGCTTCGTAGGCAAGCACGCTACCATTGAGCTAAATCAGCTGCATCTTCATTCAGGACTTCTCTAACTTTTGACCTCCAGATCACAGTTAGGACTTAGGTTCGCTTTCTCATTTTTCTCTGTTGAAATGGGTTGTTTAATATGAATTGGCGAGGAGAACATGTTACTACTTTTGAGTGACAACGAATCATAAAAGATTGAGTCCTGAAAGAAAAGTACAAATATTGATGCTATGTGTAATAAATACCTATGAAACATCAACTTCAAACTTAGTTCAAGAGTTTCTTTGCTTTGCAAATATACCAAATATGTGGTTTGGGTTTTTGTTTGTTTGTTTGTTTGGGGTTTTTTTTTTCATTTTTTGTTGTTTGGTTTTTTGTTTTAATAAGAAAAGACTATCACATCAGAGAATATCCAGAAAGGAAAGCAGAGCAGCACCTTCCCTGAGTGAGGCGTACTGTGTAGCTGAAGTGTGCTAATAGTAAGACTATCTGTCATACTAAGGCTTGCCATCCCATGAAACCTTGGCCAAGAAGTACAAATGCCCATTCTGTGTTCATGAGTATGGAGTCAGAGGGTATTACTGCTCAAATCTCTTATTAGTATAGCTTCCGCTGTATAATGTGCACAGACTGAATCTAAGGATAGTTAGTTGCCAACTAAGATATATGATGAGATTGTCTAACGAAATCTTTAGTCTGCTGGGCAGTGGTGGCTCACAGCTTTAATCCCAACACTTGGGAGGCAGAGGCAGGTGGATCTCGGAGGCAGGAGGCCTGCAAGTTCTAGGGCAGCCAGGGCTACACAGAGAAACCCTGTCTAGAAAAACAAAAACAAACAAAAGAAACTTCTTAGCCAAACTCCAGTGCACTAGGCCAGTGTACTATATTTAGTTTCAACATTATTGTTTTATGGTAATTAACAGAGTTAAGATTGCAAGGCACTCAGGACTTCTCATAGGGTGGGCATTTCATACCAACTTTTCCTAATGTCATGCAGATTTATTTTCTTAGCTTTTAAAAGGGAATCTGAAAAGTGTTCCTTTCAAGTCTGTAAGGTCCTAGCTGGTATTTATCCACTTTCCCTTACCTTTCAGTCATAACTAGTTCCTTAAAGTACGGGCTCTTTCCAAAAACACTCCCACTGACTATCAGGCCCTTACCCTGAAGGCTAAATTTAAATCTCTATTCCATGAAGCACGCTTAGCACTCATGAAGTCTGTCAGACATGCAGGTGAAAAGTTGTTTGCATGAATTCCACAGCAGTGGAATTTATTTACCTTCTGTGCCATATTCTTTATATTTCTAGGCAACAGGAAAGGATAAATTCACAGAGAGAAGAGATAGAAAGGCAACGGAAAATGTTAGCAAAACGGAAACCCCCTGCCATGGGTCAGGCCCCTCCTGCAACCAATGAGCAGAAACAACGGAAAAGCAAGACTAATGGAGCTGAAAATGAAACGTATGTTCTTGATGCTATAAAATGAAATACCCCCTTACCCCAATACAGGTATCTTGTTGAATATCTGTGGAAACACTTATAAAGAGGTCCCTGGGGTTTAAAAATTTATTTTTATAGACATGTGAATGGATTTGTTCAACTCAAAAGCTAAGATATATTAGCTGATTTTCATAGCAATGCCATAGCCAGAAAGTTTGAAATGAGAAAGAAAAGTACTGTTATTTCTGGATAACATATATTTTGTTTGCCTGTTGATAATAAATATAGCACTAATAGTTTTCACTTATGTGTAGCTCTAGGTTAGGATAAATTTGTATCATTTTATGGGAATTGTTATTGTCTTACGGAGATCTGGCTTATTTTTTAGAATACTCTTTATTGGCTAAAAGAGTACTCAGTTAACACAAATTTAAAAGTAAGCCAGGATGGGCTGGAGATAACTCCGTGGTTAAAAGCTGCGGCTGTTCTTGTAACGAGTCCGGGTTCTCTTCCCAGCTCTCACATGGCAGCTGACAGTTGTCTGTAACTCTAGTTCCAGGGGATCTGGTACCCTCTTTTTACCTCTGAGGGCACCAGGAATGTATGTAGTGCATAGACATACAAGTTGTTAAAACATCCGTACACATCAAGTAAAAAGTCTTTAAAATGAAAAAGTGTAAGGCAAGAAAAAAGTGGTTGTTATTTTAGAAAAAGAATACTTCACACTGGGCAGGTGATACATGTCTTTAATCTCAGCAGTTAGGAGGCAGAGGCAGAGGCAGGTGGATCTCTGTGAGTTTAAGACTAGCCTGCTCTATGGAGTGAGTTTCAAAATAGCTAGGGCTACACAGAGAAAACCTGCCTCCAATGCCCTTCCCTCTCCTCCCAAAGAGGAGTATTTTATGATAAGACAATTCTTGACATTCTAAGTGTTCTTCCTACCTCCCATCCCCTTGCCCCCATGCCCCACACCTCTTTCTGGAAACTTAGGAAAACACTAGTATGGTATTTCTCAACTTGTGCGTTTTGACCTCTTTGGGGTGTAAGACCCTTTCACAGGGGTCACCTAAAACTAAGAAAAACACAGATGTGAAAAACACAGATGCTGCTGGGCAGTGGTGGTGCATGCCTTTAATCCCAGCACTTGGGAAGCAGAGACAGGTGGATCTCTTGAGTTCAAGGCCAGCCTGATCTACAGAATGAGTTCCAGAAAAACCCTGTCTCAAAAAAAAAAACAAAAACAAAAAACGAAAAACAAAAAACAAACAAACAAAACCCAGATATTTACATTATGATTCATAACAGTGGCAAAATTATAGTTATGAAGTAGCAACAAAAGTAATTTTATAGTTGGGGGTCACCACAATATGAGGAACTGTATTAGAGGGTTGCAGTATTAGGAAGGTTTTCAGTCAAAAGTTATTACATAGCCATCATACACAGAGAGATTGAAAATCCTTCTTCTTTTGTCTTTAGTTAAAAGTAAATTTCTTGTCCAAAATTAGGACAGAGAGAAGATGTGCGAGTATACACACACAGGATTATGTACACAAGCATTAAAAGGACAAAATGCTTATTATTTTTCTTTTTAATGTTTATATATCAATATACAAAAACCACATTAGCCTATAATCTATGCCAAGTGAACTACTTAAATTATAGCTGTGTTAACGAGTTCAGGAACTGAGTCTTCTTCTGTCCCAGTGAGAAAGGTGCGTAACTCTAGCCCTCACCTCATGCATGCCCAGTGTTAGGAAGTCTTACCGTTGACACGGGCTTGGTAAGTTTATGTTAGATGCTTATTTTTATGCCAGGCCCTGTTCTGGATTGCAGCTCTTAAAGGAAACAACCCCAGTTTTAAGAGCTCATAATTTATTTATTTATTTATTTATTCATTTATTTATTTAAGATCAATTCTAAGCCTCTCACTGGGTATTTATTTATTTATTTATTTATTTATTATATGTAAGTNGGCTGTCCTAAAACTCACTCTGTAGACCAGGCTGGCTGTTTGTTTCTTTTTTTCCTTTCCTTTTTCCTTTTTCCTTTTTCCTTTTTCCTTTTTCCTTTTTCCTTTTTCATTTTTCCTTTCCTTTCCTTTCCTTTCCTTTCCTTTCCTTTCCTTTCCTTTCCTTTCCTTCTTTCTTTTTTAAAGATTTATTTATTTATTATATGTAAGTAGCTGTCTTCAGACACTCCAGAAGAGGGAGTCAGATCTCCTTATAGATGGTTGTGAGCCACCATGTGGTTGCTGGGATTTGAACTCAGGACCTTGGGAAGAGCAGTCGGGTGCTCTTACCTGCTGAGCCATCTCACCAACCCCCAGGAGTTCATAATTTATACAGGAGGAACAACACCTAAATAAGCCAAAATTCCAATATAGTGATGAAATTGTCTGTGGTAAACTAAGTTTGAGAAACACTTTTGTTAATGTAATAGTATTTTAAACTAATATATTTTATATCAGAAATGTCAAGCATTTTTTTTTTTTTTGAAAGAAGGTAAAAATGGAGAAAATTCACTTTATTCTTAGGATGGAGGATGTGTGCTTGGAGTAGGTGGAACTGAGAGTGAGCGCTTGTCCATCATGTCGGCCCTTGCTTCAGTGCTCTCTAACATTCTATTCCATAGTTACAGCATTGTGGTAGCTAGGTGTTAGGATGTATGTAACATGTCACTAAACATTTCGTAATAATGGAAAAATATAGCTTACGTGCTTTTCTGTTTTTCTCAAACTTTTGAGTCTTCTTTACATCTCATTTACAACTCAATTAAGAGTTTCCTTAATTTGATCATAGGACTTCAAAATAACCTACCTGGCTTTTAGTCATTTTAAACATGAAAACTATATATACTCTAGTAGCATTTTAAAGTAGTTCTGTTCAAGAAAGCATGTTATTACTTAATAGAATTTATTGACATTGCTACCTTTGTTTTTCAGGTTAACGTTAGCCGAATACCATGAACAAGAGGAAATCTTCAAACTTAGGTTAGGTCATCTTAAGAAAGTAAGTATGATGGCAAAATCTTTTTTTAAGAAACGTAATTTCCACTTTACATTTGATACAGAAATGATTTGGTCATTTGGACAAATATAATTAATTGTAGCTTTGCATGCTGCAGGAGTCCCACATTGCTGCATATTGGTAGAAAATATGTCTGTTTTATAGAGCTGCCCACATGACTGTCCTTAAAGTAGAAATTAAATACACTGGACTAGTATGTCTGAAATTGATGGAAGAACTCCTTTGTTATTAGTAGCTCTTATTTTTTTTTTTTTGCCTGAAGTAACTAAAGAAAATAATATTGCACCATAAATATTCTAATACGTAAAAGAATTTATTGGTGATATTCACTGAGTCTTTCAATAAAAAGAATCTTTTTATTGAAGGTCATGGACATGGTATCTGTTTTTGTTTTTTGAGAGAGTTTTATGGCCCAGTCCAACCTGGCCTGGAACTCAGGATCCTCTTGTCTCAGCTTCCTAAATACCAGGGTTAAAGGAATGTGTCAGTGCATCTTATCATTATCATGTATGTGATATGAGGTGGGTTTTGCTTGGGCTAGTTTGTGTGTGTATACCTGTATATGTGTGCATATATGTGTAAACCCAAGGCTTTAACATGTGTATACTATGAAGTATGTATATAGTATGAAGTATGTATATAGTATGAAGTATGTATATAGTATGAAGTGTGTATATAGTATGAAGTATGTATATAGTATGAAGTATGTATATAGTATGAAATGGGCTTCTTTGTTGTTGTTGGGATGAGATGTTAGGTAAGTGCTTTACCACAGACTTAACATCTATAGCCCCAAGATACCAGGAGTGTAGTTTTTTGTATCTGTCTGTCTGCCCGCCCTCCCTCACTTCCTTTTGAAAGCTCTTACATACAGCAGCCCAGGTGCTTAGGTGTTAAAGTTTGTTCTTTTAGAGATCTAAGTTTGGTTCCCAGAATGTCTGGCTGCTCATAACTGCTTTTAACTTCAGCTCCAAAGATTTGATGCCTTCTTCTGTCCCCTGCCATCACCTGTACACATATGGCATACACATAGACACACACATACACAACACACACACACACGTAAGTAAAAAAAAAATATGCAAGCATTATAGATGCTATTTATGATTATTGTAATCAGCATTAGTTTTTGTGTAAAACATACACACACACACACACACACTTCTTAGATGTTAAGTTAGTGGAATTTAAGGTATTGAGTATATTCGATACCCAGAGTAAAAACAGACAATAAACCTGAATTTTGCCAGGTTTTTGCAAAAGCCTGTATGTCTATGCATGAAGCATTCCTGGAAAGTTACCAGCGGCTACATCTGAGGAGTGGATGGATGATGAATACAGAGTATCTTTTGTTTTGTTTACAAGTGAAATAGATGTCATTATTTTTAAATGAAAAGGTAAAGTTCACTGGATTCTGAACTTTTTTTTCCTTTCCCCTTTCCAGGAGGAAGCAGAAATCCAGGCAGAGTTGGAAAGGCTGGAAAGGGTTAGGAATCTACACATCAGGGAGTTAAAAAGGATACATAATGAAGATAATTCGCAGTAAGCAACTTGAGGCATAATGAGCTGGAAATTGCTGAATATTTTATGTCCTGTATGATCTAGAGTGATGTTTTTACTTTTTTTTTCTCCAAATGAGTGTATTTAGTTCCTTTTTAGGATATACTAGAATTTTATGAACACAATTTCAATCTTTATATTAAAAGCAAGGTTATGTATGTGTGCATATAGCAGTTTACATGAGTAGAGTTTACTAAAACAGTAATGCTTGTCAGCTGTGAGGGTGGATGGGGTTTGTGGCATTTGAAGACAGAACTGTGGAGCCTTGGGAGATGGAAACCCGGCCATACTGGAGTGCTGTAGGAGAGTATTAGAGTATTTCTGAGTAGGTAAGACTAATAAAACTTAGCCGGGCGTGGTGGCACACACCTTTAATCCTAGCACTCGGGAGGCAGAGGCAGGCGGATTTCTGAGTTCGAGGCCAGCCTGGTGTACAGAGTGAGTTCCAGGATAGCCAGGGCTACACAGAGAAACCCTGTCTTGAAAAAACAAAACCAAAACAAAACAAAAAAAAAGACTAATAAAACTTAAATTTACCACATTAACTATAGATTCACACTCACCTTTGTTTATAAGCCATTTCTATTACTGAAATTAGGGGAAAGTAGCTTACAAGTGGGAAATGATCTTTATCACTGATTAGTTCTTCTTCATTTATGTCTGACCATGTGTTATCTTTGACCACTGTGACCGATGGACCATTTTTCTGCCAAGTGGGAGATACCAGCACAGCATTTACTGTGAACTTTATATATCAGGAAAGAGTTCAAGTACCCTTCTGGTCTCACACTTAATTCTCATGATAGCCCCATAGTCTTGTATACAGCAATCAGGAAACAAGTTTAGAGAGATGAAGTTAATTTGAACAGGAACCAAATTAAGAGTCAAATTTAGCCAGGCGTGGTGGTGCACACCTTTAATCCCAGCACTCGGGAGGCAGAGACAGGCGGATTTCAGAGTTCAAGGCCAGCCTGGTCTACAGAGTGAGTTCCAGGACAGCCAGGGCTATTCAGAGAAGCCCTGTCTTGAAAACAAAACAAAACAAAAAACAACAACAACAAAAAAAAAGAATAAAGGAATTTTAGCATTAATCGGGGTACTGGTTATAAGATTTTTCTTTTTTTTTCCAAGTACTAGGGTTTTTCAAGTGTAGGGCATCACGCATATAAGACATGCATGCAAGCTGTATCCCTGGCTATCTTTATACTTTGGGTTTTGAGATAGGGTCTTATTATGTAGCCCTGGCTGGCCTTCACCTTTCTTTCATTTTTCTGCCTGCCTCTAGAGTCTGGGATTATAGTGCATGTACAACAGGAAGACTCTGTTTTGGGAATACTCTATATCCTAGACTTAGATTTGCAGACTTATCTAAGGAGAAAAACAAATTTGGTTAGTTGGCACAGAGCTATCTACATTCTGAAGGCTCAAGTCAGAGTGTAAGGAAACCCTGTCTCAAAAACAATAAAGGTGGGACATGATGGTGTACATCTATTACCCCAACACACTCAGCAGGCTGAGGCAAGAGGACTGGGGAGTAAACCCTGTCTCTAAAAGACTCGATTAGACAAGTATGGCGGCACACAAGTTTAGTCTCAGTATTCAGGAACTAAAGGCAAGTGGATCTGAGTTCCAGGTGAACCAGGGCTACATAGTAAAACCCTAAAGAGAGGGCAGATGGGAGGAAGGAAGAGGGAGAGAGAGATATGAATTCATACAGAACACATAGAATACTTTATTTTTAAGGCAATGTAAAAATACCTTGAAGCTTTATATAATTTTAAAATAGAAAAGGGAGCTGGGCGTGGTGGTGCACGCCTTTGATCTCAGCACTCTGGAGGCAGAAGCATGCTGATTTCTGAGTTTGAGGCCAGCCTGGGAAACCCTGTCTCGAAAACAAACAAACAAACAAACAAAAAATAAAATAAAATAGAAAAAGGAGGGAGATCAAAATCAGTCACAAGTTTAGCTGTAGCTGCTGAGAAGAACTGCTATCTAGCTTTAATGGCTGTCACTGTTTATTATAATTCTGCTGTTTCCTTCAGCTGTGTAAACTTGTACTCAGACTACAATGATGATAACTGTCGAGCTCTCAGCAGTAGCTATAATAAAGTGTTTATTGAAAGTTGGAGCTATTATAGGAATGTTGGAATATGGAAGACTACTCTTTGACCTCAGTATGTTATGTATTCTGTTCCACAGGTTTAAAGACCATCCAACACTAAATGACAGATATTTGTTGTTACATCTTTTGGGTAGAGGAGGTTTCAGTGAAGTTTACAAGGTAAGTACAAAGAGCTGGGTACAAAGAGAGGGTCACACCAATCTGTAGAAACGTTAATGTTGAGAACTGTGAGTTGATAGGTGTAGGTCTAAATCCAAACGCTTTTGGATAAAGATCTTTAGGAAAATTTCTTCCAATAAATTTCTGTGACCACAAAAGACAGGATCTCCTACTATAGCCCAGGCTATAGCTCTAACATTCACAACAATTCTCCTGCCTCAGTCTCCTGAGTGTTGCCATTCTAGTTATGAGCAACTGTACCTGCTCTTTACTGTTTTTAAGGTAGAAAAATTAGATAAAATGAGAAGGGGAAACAGTCCTAATTATAAATTATGTTGAATTTTATCCTGGTTTTGTCCTTCCTAGTGCATTCATATTTGTTCAGAATAGGTACGTGTTCACTTAAAGGTTTTTGAACAAAATATATTAAATTTTTTTTTTTTTTTTTTAGAATTTTTTTTTTGAAGTTTTGTGTGTGTTTGTGTAGATATCTGTAGATGTTTGTGGGATTCTCTGAGGACTACACTTAAGTTCTCTAGCTTAAATAAACTCAGGTTGTCATGATTAGTGACAAGTTCCTTTACCCACTGAGCCATCTTGCTGGCATCAAATTGTTTCTTATATGGAAGCTAGCTTTCTGCTTTAGAGCAGTCTCATCCAGAGTTTTGTCTCTGCTGTTATGATTTATGTTTATTTATTCAGAGTGCTGGGTACCGCAAATTTGCATTTTTATTTTTTTAAGATTTAATTATTGTATTTTGAGTACACTGTAGCTCTCTTCAGACACACTAGAAGAGTGCATCAGATCACATTACAGATGGTTGTGAGCTTCCATGTGGATGCTGGACATTGAACTCAGGACCTCTGGGAGAGCAGTCAGTGGTCTCCAGTCTGGAGCACTGCATTTTTAAAGGCTGTCTTTATTTAGTGCTTTCTTAGGGCCCACAGGGACCACTGAATCTACAGCTTGATTTCCACAAGTAGGAGAGGCACCCAATTTTAAATGTCTAAAACTCCACATTGTGTTCACCAGCAAACCTATATATTTTTCATGCCTTGTATAAAATGCAAAACTGATTTATTGTGTGATTTCATAGTTATAGAATCCTGTTTTGTAAGGTATAGAGTTGTGGTCTCTGCTGTTACGATTTATGTTTAGTAAAGCATGCCTTTGCCTCAAGTAGAAACAGCAGCCCCTTGTGTTTTATTTGTTTCCCCTCTTTGTGAAGTCCTGGGCTTTCAGCCTTGGGCCTCCATGGGTGGGCTGGGCGTGCGTCCTCTTGCTGGGCTATAACCCCAGACAGGTTTCCCTTTTTGACAGGTTCACTTTTTATTTAGTTTTTTCTTTATTTTAAACAATATTTTTATGTGTAAGCCGTACATAATGTGCGTGTGGTACCTATGGTGACCAGAAAAGGTTGTCAAGACTCCTTGTTCCAGGTATAGATGGCCTTGAGCCACCATGTGGGTGGTAGGACCAAGCCAGGTTCTCTGGAGGAGCGCAGTGCTCTTAGCCAAGGAGCCAGCGCTCCAGCATCTTGAAGATTATTTTTTATGATTTATTGGCCTTTGGAGCCCAGGTTTGTCTTGAATTTAGTCTTCCTATCTTGGCCTCCTGTGTGTTGAGATTACAGGTGTGTATGCTGGAACCAGCTTAAATGTTAGGGGTTTTTTTGTTAGTTTGTTTTTTGTGATATATGTCTACAATTTACCTCTTTAACTTTTTGTTTTGTTTTGTTTTTTTGGTTTTTCAGGATGGTTTCTCTGTGTAGCCCTGGCTGTCCTGGAACTCACTCTATAGACCAGCTGGCCTCGAACTCAGAAATCTGCCTGCCTCTACCTCCCAAGTGCTGGGATAAAAAGTGTGTGCCACCACTGCCCGGCCCTTTTTAACTTTTTCCCCCTGTTTTTATGATGTTTTCACGCTGTAGCCCAGACTGGCTCTAAATTCACAGTGTGATTCAGGCTGGCCCCAATTGTTGGCAAGTCTCCTGCCTCAGCCTTCCAAGTACACCACCACATATGGCTGCTTTAATCATTTTTAAGTATATATCAGCAGCATTACATGAATTCACATTGTGTTCCTGTTGGCACTGTCTGCCGTGACTGTGCCTTTAAGGCAGTGCTGATTTGATTCCAGTGTATTATTTATACTTACTCACACTTCTAAATTCTGTGCTGGGAAGTCTGACCGACAGAGTCCTGCTCACCTTTTGTTTGCAAATACATAGTTGACCTTTGATGAGATGGTTTTATCCTAGCTTCTTAGAAAGGGTTGTGACCAGGGAGGGCTTCGCTAGTGTGTTGAAAGCTCTGTACCTGACTTATTCAGATCACCTGTGTACTAATCCTCACACACTAAACAACAGCCATCGCCTTGACCGATGCTTGCTCCTGGGCTAGAGACTTTTCCAGCCTTATCAAGGGCCCATGCTAACCTCTCTCTTCATAAAATTATTCTTCCCTCAGATAAGTTCTGGTCAAGATTTTCTTCTGTTGCATTTGATAAGCATTAGTGCTTTTACAGACTAGGTATAATGTATCCTAGTCTTTAATATCTTGAAATGGTTTTTTAGAGTAAAGCCGTGATGGTGTATGCTTCAGAGTGTTAGAAAAATTGTTCCTCTTCTCGGAAGGTTTTTCTCCTATAAACCTTACCCATTTTGCTCCAGCATGGCAAGACCTTTGTTTTCTAAACAGCCCCGTTTTACACATCACTTTCCTAGAGAAGCAATGGGAAGACTCCTGGAACACTGGCCACCTCTGTTCTCTGTAGGCATGCTGTACACTTGTGTCTGTGTGTGCACAGGTAGAGCAGCTCTGCTTGACCAATTCTGGGCGACTGACTGCTGTTCAAGAAAGCCCATCCCTGTGTGCTACTACTGGAATTAAGACTTTGCTTTCATTGAGTTCATAGTTGTGGCACCAAATGTAAAGCTGGGTATTTTTGTTTTGGTTCAGTTCTTTAGTGAACACAACACACTGAATTATGGGATACTTTGTGAACGGTCATACCAATGATCATATCCAGCTGGGTTGTTTTCTGTAGGAAGCAGTCAGTACGTGTCCCAGGATTTCAAAAGGAACGAGATAGTGTTGATGCTTGTGAATTTTCTAGGCTAGCTGAGGGGTGAGAGACAACCTCAGGAAGAAAGGTCGTAGATCAGGAGGAATGACATCCAGAGTAAGTGAGCATTATTGGGAACAAGCCTGAGAACATCTGCTTGTGGTGTTTCCTTGAGTTTGTCCTCTAAATCCCACGGTGCCATTGTGTCTGGAGACTTCTAAATTATCTAATCACAATTTTGAAGAAGACGGTTGCAACACTGGAGCAAGTACATGATATGTCATTTGCTGCTACTTTCATTTAATAATGTATTTTGGACTTGGTGTTGGTTGATTTGTTAAATAGATGCTTCAAGTGAGTTCCCTGTAATTCTTGTTAGTATTTATGTAGAATATAATTTATTCCTTTTTTTTAATAGGCATTTGATCTAACGGAGCAAAGATATGTAGCTGTGAAAATTCACCAGTTAAATAAAAACTGGAGAGATGAGAAAAAGGAGAATTACCACAAGTAAGTGTTGCTGAAGTGTCGGATGTTTCCACAGACATTAATGATAGACATTAGTGTGTGTGTGTGTGTGTGTGTGTGTGTGTGTGTGTGTGTTTGTTTGTTTTAATATTTATTTATTTATTTTATGTATTTGAGTACACTGTAGCTGTACAGGTGGTTGTGAGCCATTGTGTGGTTGCTGGGAATTAACTCAGGACCTCTGCTCTCTCTGGCCCCACTCACTCCAGCCCAGAGATTGATTGATTGACTGACTGATTGATTATATTTAAGTACACTGTAGCTGTCTTTAGACACACCAGAAGAGGGCATCAGATCACATTACAGATGGTTGTAAGCCACAGTGTGGTTGCTGNAATTTGAACTCAGAACCTCTGGAAGAGGAGTTAGTGTTCTTAACCACTAAGCCATCTCTCCAGCCCGGGTGTTTGCATTTTGAAAGTGCTTTGGATGAATTATTGACAGTTTTCTTTAATCTTCCTTACTGTCCCAGCAAAGAGAATATACTCCATGTCTTACCAATGATCAACCTGTTCCTTTCAGAACTTGAGACTATTAGAAGCTGAGTTTAAACACAGCCATCCCCTTAGTAAGGAGCCTGTGCTTCTGACGCTTCCTGTTGTTTCTAAAGACGGTAAACTAGGTCCTAGAAACTATTGTTTGTCTGTAGAAACTCAGTGTCATTCCCTTAGTCCACTGGGAAGGAGACAGTGGGTCTGGAAGGATGGAGTCTTAGTGTGCCTCAATGGCACATACTTGACTTGAGCCCCTTAATATTGTGTTCTTTCTTCCTGTGGCCCATCCATTCTCATATCTCAAGTTTCTGTGATTGTAGTGCTCTCCTTGCTGTGGTTGCCTGTCTTGAGAATGCCAGTAAAATGGCAGCCCTTTTCTTTTCTGTCCTTAGGATCGCTGGGCTAAAGGGTGGTTTCCTTGGAATGAATAGTTATTACATATGCAGCTGTGGATTTCTTTGTTCCACTAATGCCAGGTTTTGTCATATTCCCTCCTGAACTTCTAAACACTGGCATTCATGGCTCATTTGTTTTGGAATCTCCAGACTTAATTTGCTATTACGTCCCCCACTGAGAAGTTTTGTCTCCTTGTGATAGATAGAAATATTGAATGAGGCAGGTCCTGTCCCTGAAAGGAGAAGACAAGCCCCTTTTGATAATAACAAATGCTTTTGGTTACAGAAATAGCCTTGACCTTGGTGTTTTGCTTTTTGTTTAGTTTTTTTTGTTTTGTTTTGTTTTTGTTTTTGTTTTTTTTCCCATAAGACTTTGGAGGAGAAAAAAATATTAGGTATTGAAGAAGCCTTTTAATTAACTTCCTAAGTCTTAAGAGGATGGTCAGGTATTTCCTCAACAGTCTTGCTTTAAAAACCTACTGTGCACCAGGGAACTGGAAAGTCTTTCTGTTCCACACTAACAGAACTCAGCACTGCATGAGAGAAGCAGGCTTTAGGCAGTGGTAGGACAAGGGATGATCAATGCCTTGTGTAAAACTCCCTGTGTGCACACACTCACATGACAAGCAGCTGCAGTCCAGATGTTTCTGAGAAGCCAGATACATTATTAAAAGTCCATTCCAGTTACCTGACGTCAGGAATATATGGCATGCAGCAGTGAATTCCAGGAACACTTCAGAGAAGGAAACCACATGTTCTGACCAATTAGAAATGAAAATTGTTATGCTGTATTGAGACTTGCAAGAATGGTTAATGGTGTTGATCTAGGATATGCATCTCTCTACAAATACCTCTCATTGGCTACTGTAAAACAGTACCAGAAAACAGTTTCTAGGAACCAAGTCACCCTTGAAAATACTTTCTGTGCTGGGACCTGTACATATTTTGCAAAGTCCTAGACTCAGATCTAGGTTTTTGGTTGACCTTAAGAGAACTGTGACACTGCATACTAGAGTAACTGCAGAAGGTAAAGCTAGACCCTGATTCCTCCTTAATACACTTGGCAAGAGGTTGAGCCTCCGTGATTATAGATTGAGGTGTTCTGTTTTAGTTTTAGTTTTACTTCTTTGAGACAGGGTCTCATGATGTAGACTAAGCTGGCCTTAAACTCACAGCAATTCTGCCTCTGTCTCCTCTTAGTGGTAGGATTTTAGATATGTGCTACCATGCCTAGCCAAGTGGTTGTCTTTCTCTAATTTCTAGTGAAGTTAGGTCAAGTGAAGTGGCTAGAAAGATGGCTCAGTGATTCAGATGGCTCTGTCTCTTTCAGAGATCCTGCGTTCAGTTCCCAACACCATATTGGTTGGCTTACAACCATCTGTTACTCAATTTCCAGAGCACCTGACATTTTGTTCTAGCCTCCACGGATACACATGCACACACACACACAGCACCACCTTGACATCCCCCCCACACACATACATATATACATACATACACACATACACATAGACTTTGTTCATACATATAAATGAAAATAAATCAGAGAGAAAGAGAAAGACTAATAGACACTGCCTCCTTTGTCTAAACTTTGGTCTTCTAACTAGAACTGTTTGTCTATTATACCTTCTCACTGTTTCCTTTGTAGGGGGGAGGGATCGTGGCACCTAAGATTGTCAGTAGCCATTTCTCAATTGACATATTGGGAAAGGGGTGTTCTTATGGCCTTCAGTCTTGTCTGTGAAGAAATCTTTAACACTTCCACATTTGATTTTAACTAAGTGATAGGAAATCCTGCTGTGAGCCTTATGCTATACATGATAAGTTGAAGTCGGGGCTGGGAAGATGGCTCATTATTAGCTAAGACACTGGTTGCTCTTGCAGAGGACCGGAGTGTATTTCCTAGCTCCCACATGGTGCTTATAAACCGTTTGTCACTCCAGTTCACTAAGTAAATCTGTTTTTTAAAATGGGTGAGTTGTTTAAGTGTCATTAACTTCTCTGAACTTGGGTCAATTACATAAGATTTTGAAGCGTGCTTTGATAATTTAGCATTCGATTAGCATTGAAAAGGAAGTAGGCTTCAGTGTTAGTAAACATTGCCCTGCCTAGTAAGGTCTTATTAAATTGTTTTTCTATTTGGGAGATACTCCCACTTTTGTTTGGAGCAAAATAATTATTTGGTTAAAAAGAAACTTAAAATAAAACATTCTTGTTTTGCTAAATTTTGAGTTGTAGTCCTGTCTCTTGGGGATGGGAGAGGGGCATTGAGAACAGGGTCTTAAGTATGCTAGGCTAGCATTTGGCTAGATGATAATGACCTTTAACTTCTCCTGCCTCCATTTATATACGCAAGAAGGATTATAAATGCATAACATCCATCATATCAAATTCTTAACCTTCTTGTCTAAGCAAAATGTAAACTTGATATATTACTCTTGTAGTATGAAAATAACATATTACTATTTTCTTCTGTGTAACGCGTGGGTGATGCAGAGCTGGGGTGGAGGTGTATGATGTGTGTGCATGTGCATATTCATGTGGAAACTGTCCATGTGCGTATTCATGTGGAAACTGTGTCCATGTGCGTATTCATGTGGAAACTGTGCATGTGCATATTGTGTGGAAACTGTGTGCATGTGCATATTCATGTGGAAACCAGTGGCCTTGGACACCCTAGGATTTTGTTTTTTAATTAAATTTTTTTTTTAATTGTGCTTGTGTGGGTTTACATGCACACTTTTCACATACATGTGAAATAGAAAACAGGCCTTGGGAGTCATTTCTTTCCAACTATGAATGTTCCAGAGACAGAACTCAAATTACCACATAGCAAGATCTTTTTGTGTTGAACCATTTCACCTTATTTTTTTTTAAGACAGAATATCTCACTATAATTGGAGTTTGTCATTTTGGACAAATGTCTTGGCCAGCAAACCCCGTATCTACTTGTCTCTATACCCCCAACACAGAGGCTCTAGTGTCACTGTGTCAGGCTTTTTACATGGTCCAGGGGTCCCAGCCTGGATCCTTGAGCCTGCATAATAAAACTTTATCCACTTGATCATCTATCCCTCCCTGCTACATTTCTTTAATTTTCCAAAACATAACAAAATGTCTACAATAGGAAAAATTATATATTAAGCAGTCTTAATTAGTAAAAATAATTTATATCTATTTCTATATTTATTTAGATTATTCTGGGCTGGAGAGATGGCTCAGCGGTTAAGAGTACTGTCTGAGCCAGGCATGGTGGCACACGCCTTTAAATCCCAGCACTTGGGAGGCAGAGGCAGGCAGATTTCTGAGTTCGAGGCCAGCCTGGTCTACAGAGTGAGTTCCAGGACAGCCAGGGCTATACAGA
>NC_034603.1:72612482-72617474 GCF_900095145.1 Mus pahari
AGCCACCATGTGGTTGCTGGGATTTGAACTCTGGACCTTCAGAAGAGTAGTCGGGTGCTCTTACCCACTGAGCCATCTCACCAGCCCCAATTTAATATTTTTTTAAGTTATGTGCTTTATGTGTACTTTTTGATATGTTGGAACAAACCAGCTTCAGAAACAGTTACTTTTTTTCATTTATTTAATAGAAAATGTCTTTTATTTAAAGCAGTTTCTAATTACTGTCTATAAAAAAAGAACCACTTTAAAAACATTTTGATAAATATATGATGCAAACGTGTGTGTGTTACTCTGTGTATGCGTATGTGTGTGTCCCTATGTGTATGCATGTATGCCTCATACTGTGTGTGCAAGTGTATGAACCTACATGTAAAGACTAGAGGACAGCTTTATATGTTCCCCAGGAACCATCACTGTGGTTTTCTGATTCAGGGTTGGTCTCTCTCTCTCTCTCTCTCTCTCTCATTTGACTTCATCAAATGGGCTAGACTGATGAAAACCAGTGAGCCCCAGGGACCCACCTTTCTCTGCTTCCCCAGCACTGGGATCATAACCATTGGCCACTGCACCCAGCTGCTTTGAGCTCAGGTCCGTGTTACTTGGAAGACAAGTAGTTTGTTGACTAAGCCAGGCCCTAGTTTGCTCTTTTGAAATTCTTTGTGTGGCTGATGCATATCTCATATATATAATACACTTTGCTTATACTTTTATTATTTTGAACTAGAAAGGTACGTTTTAAGGCTTCTTTAGTTACATTGATTTTACTTGTTCAGAGTAAAGTAACACTGTGCAGGTCAAAGGGCAAATTGTGGAGTCGGTTCTCCTTCCACCCTCTGGGTCCCAGGAATTGAGTTCAGGTTGCCAGGCTTGGCAGCAAGAATCTTACCTCTGGAGTATCTAGTGACCTCAAAAAGTCATTCTGTTTTGTTTCATTTTGTTCAGTTTCAAGTGCAGCCATTTGTGGTGATTCATGCTTATAATTGAAGCACTTAGGAGATAGAAGCTAATGTCAGTGATCATCCTCCGTTACTCTTCCACCTCACCTTAGGAGATACGGTCTCAGTCAGACCCAGAACTTGTGATTTGGGGATTCTCTGTGTTTATCATCCAAGGCTGGTCTGCAGATAGGCTACCATGCCACTCAGCATTTACAACGGTGCTGGGGTGCATGTTCTGATTCCCATGCTTGCATTGCAAGCAAGCACTTCACCAGTACACCACCTCCCCAGCCCCTGGAAGCATCACTTTAGAAGAGAAGACTAATTTTCAGTATTGGGGATTAGCATAAAAGAAGTGTGGTTGTCACAGAAGATTCAACATCCATTCATTTAAGAAATATTTGAAGGCTGGAGAGATGGCTCAGCAGTTAAGTGCATTGACTACTCTTCCAGAGGTCCTGAGTTCAATTCCTAGCAACTACATGGTGGCTCACAACCATCTGTAATGGGATAGATGCCTTCTGCTGGTGTGTCTAAAGAGAGTGACAGTGTACTCACATACATAAAATAAATCTAAAAGAAAAGAATTTTTTTAAAAAAAAAAATAAAAGATTTGAGCACCTACTATTTTCTCAGTGGCTAGATAGATTGAGGAAAGAGTGATTAGATGAGATGACCAGATGTATCTTAATGGAGCAAATGAATGAACATGTGGAAATGGGAAGTGCTAGAGAAGCGAGGATGAGTTCTAAAGAGCAGGCCAAGTGCTCTGTGTTCATGCTTCCGTTGTGTTTACAGGCATGCGTGTAGGGAATACCGGATTCACAAGGAACTGGATCATCCCAGAATAGTGAAGCTGTATGATTACTTTTCACTGGACACTGACTCGTAAGTCCTACTCCTTTTCCCTTACCTTATTTTCCTGGCATATTGAATACTTGTGGAATGGAGCTTAGATCTGGGCCCAGGAAATACTCTCTAATTGAATTAATTAATTTACAGGCCAATAATTATAACAATTCAAATTTGGATCTTTTGACTAAAGAACAATGCTAGTAAAAACTGGCTTGACAGGGAGAGAAGATAAGCTGATTGTCAATATCTGTGGCATATTCTATTATGTCCAATATTAAGATATCAATTTAAAAAATTAGAAAACTTTATCCTAATTTATATACTTTCTTATTCATCCATCACAGTCAAATGGGTTTTCATGTGTGTCATAGATACATATGGGTATTATCCAAGATCATTGTAGACATTTTCACTCTGAGAAGAAACCTGAACCTTTTTACTATCATCACCTCTCCATTTTACTCTTCCTCTGTTTAAGCAAACACTGCTGTCTATCACCTTTAGAAGTCGTGTTGTGAACAGTTTCACACATGGAATCATGTAGTATGTGGTCCTTAATAGCTGGTTTATTTCAGGTAACATGGTGCTTATCCGGGTATATGTTTGTACGTAGGTATCATTAGTTCCTCCTTTTTTTCTTTCTTTTTTTTTTTTTTTTTTTAAAGATTTATTTATTTATTATGTGTAAGTACACTGTGGCTGTCTTCAGACACTCCAAAAGAGGGCGTCAGATCTCATTATGGGTGGTTGTAAGCCACCATGTGGTTGCTGGGATTTGAACTCGGGACCTCTGGAAGAAGAGTTCTTAACAACTGAGCCATCTCTCCAGCCCTAGTTCCTTCCTTCTTATAACCAGATTTATCACATGCTGCGTAGTCTTACATACAGTGTCCAGCCAGCTCACAGTGTTCCTGAGAGTGTAGCAGTCCGTCCTTAGGAACTGGTTCCAGTTGCTGCTGACGTGCCATGAGCAGGCCCAGGACTGTTGAAGATCCTCAGCCCCACTCTAGAGACGGGTACACAAGAGCATCCTGTTACCCTAAAGTAGGAAGGTCAATGTGACAAAAGGAAAGACAGCCCAGTGACACAGGTTGTTGGAATACAGGTTTCTGGGCAATAGGATTTTAGAACTGGGAGGGATCTTAGGGTTCAGCCTTTTCAAATATAAAAAAAAAAATAACATTATTAATGTAAGATCTTTGGTCCTCTTGATAATCCTGTGTATAGCACTAAGGTCAATAAGCTGCAGAGCCTTTGGGTTTATTCAGGGTTTAGGGGTATGTCAGTGTTTGGAAACTTTAAGTTGCAGTTAGGCCTGAGTTAGGAGAACATAAGATACCTTAGGTCTCGCCCGTAGATGCTACGTCAATCTCCTAAGGATGTCTAAGAGTTTGGTCTATCCACCTGGAAGCTCTCTCAAGACAAGCAGCCCTTGTGTATACATACATCCAAGAAAAAGAGTCTGACTCATTTCAGCATCTCAGATAAGAATGAGCATTTCAGATAGGCTCTCAGAGCATTGCCATGCCTTTTAGGTGTCATAAAAACTATAGTTTATTGTTCAGTCCTGAGATTGTGCCAGTATGTGTTTGTAGTCAGTTACAGTGTGGCTTGAAGTTCAGCTTATAGCTGTTTACCGCTTCCCTTCCTTCTACTGCATTGGGGGTGGGGGTATCTCTGGGTTCAACCAGTGGGTAAGCTCATAGCTCTAGTTTCCCTAGTGACCTGACTTCGCATTAGCACCACCTTCTTCCTCCCACCCTCTGGCTTTAGGGTGCTAACAGCTTCCTGCTGTAACTAGTCACAAGCGTGCCTTACTGGACAGTTTGTCTTCTTAGATCTTCAGCTTGTGAATCAAAGCCTCTGCCTTCAATATTCAAGTGGTTTTTATTTCTTGGTTGAGTCCTGACTGATAAACCATAACCTAAAAAGATTTTTTAAAAAGTATTTATCGCTCAGGAATGTTCAAATAGTTCAAGGAAACATACATCAGTTTGAATACTTGGGGAGATAGATGCATTAGTTGTAGTGCTAACAATAATGTGCAGTTTTAAATGGGTATGAATGATATATTGGCATGAATGTAAGTAAAAGAATCCGTACCATATGGAACACATTTATGTAGTCTTTTGCCAGACATAGTATACAACTAGTTCTTGAGACCTGAGCAGAACCTAGACTCTTCCTCAGTGTGTGCATTTATATTGGACACGTGCCAGGGTAATTGTGTGGCTTGATCACTGTACAATAATGGGCATGTGCTGTGGGTATGCAGAGGAGACCCTGCTATAAGGGATGGCTAGATCACACATTATAGTTCTTGTCAGTATTCTTAGAAGAAATACGCCATAATGAACTTTGGCACAGTTGATGCCAATATGGAGATTACAGAAGCTCATCTCCAAGAAAGCAAGTGTGTCACCCCCTCTGAGCTTTCTGGCAGCTGATGCAGAATAGAAGAGTGTTTCAGGAATAGAAGGAATAGAAGCTGTAATACCTGAGTTTTGCTGAGAGTGGTTAGGTAGTTTAATCTGCCTTTTACTCCACTGTTAAATGCTGGTTTCTGTGCCTTCAGGTTTTGTACAGTATTAGAATACTGTGAAGGAAATGACCTGGATTTCTACCTAAAACAGCACAAATTAATGTCGGAGAAAGAAGCCCGATCCATTATTATGCAGATTGTGAATGCTTTAAAGTACTTAAATGAAATAAAACCTCCCATCATACACTATGACCTCAAACCAGGTATGGCTAACTTTCAGGAGATATTATTAAGTGTCTTTTAAGTGACAAGTTTATTAAGTCAAAGAATTTGACAAGAGCCAAGAAGACCCAACTGTAGATGCCTGGATAAGTGTGGGAAGAAAGGAGTCTGGGGCCGCTTGGTGCTGGGAGAAGATAGATGGCTGGGGAAACAGTGCTTTGTGTGCTAAACCGGGAAAATTAATGATGTCATTTAGAAACAGCTGTTCTGGCAAGTTCCATTTTGGCTTTTTCCCAAACAGCATGCAGCTGTTTGTCTCAGGTCTTCCTGATAAAGCATACATATGCCTTGCCTCATTTTCTTGAGGACCCAAGCAGTTTTTATCTTTTTAAATTATCATTTAACTTAGTAGGCATCAGGAAAAGGCAAGAAGCCTTTTGTGACTTTTTTTTTTTTGGTTTTTCAAGACAGGGTTTCTCCGAGTAGCCCTGGCTG
>NC_034603.1:72617574-72621218 GCF_900095145.1 Mus pahari
CCTGCCTCTGCCTCCCAAGTGCTGGGATTAAAGGCATGCACCACCAGTTTAGCCACTCACAGGTCTATCTCTAGAAGTCACTATACTTTTCCTGCTATAGGGCCTATAGGTGGCGCTGTGGCACCATTTTTGATTCCCAAGAATGTTTTCTTTACATTTGCCCCCCCCCCCCTTCCTGAAATTGCTGTTCTGGGCTTGCTAGTAGAGAGCACACTGAAAGTTCATATGAAATTTTCCCACCATTTTTTTCCTTCCCTCCCCTCCCCCTTTTCCCCCTCCTCCTCCTCCTTCTCCTCTTCATCCTCCTCTTCGTCCTCCTCTTCCTCCTCCTCCTAAAAAATTCAACTATACAGTAATATTTTACTTAGGCAGGACATTTTTATTTCCAGTGCCCAGTGTAGGTTTTGGCACATTAAACAGGCAATTCTAAGAAAATGGAAATTTCCAGTGGACACTGAAGATTCTCCCAAACTTAGAATTAGACTGTTTTATTCCAAAGATTTAGAGTTCATTTGTTCCCTTCTTGTGTGTCTTTTCTCTTAATAAAGAAGTCTCAGTTTATTCATAAAGGTTTTTATCTTTTTAGGTAATATTCTTTTAGTAAATGGTACAGCATGTGGAGAGATAAAAATTACAGATTTTGGTCTTTCCAAGATCATGGATGATGATAGTTACAATTCGGTGGATGGCATGGAGCTGACGTCACAAGGTGCTGGTACTTACTGGTAGGTATCTAGGAAGTCTGCCAAACCGGCTGGTGGGGTGTGGCTCTGCTGTGCTGACTCCTCCGTGACTAACAATTAATCTTGTGTAGTTTGCTGAGACAGAAATACAGACATTGTAGCAGTTTGATTTTTCTATATCAATTTCTCTTCTATTTTCTTTCTGTTCTTGAAAACCCTTGAGAGAGTGCTTGTATAGTCTATCCCTTAGAGATGTGTGCTTATTACCCAGTGCTGACTGTACAAGCCAGCAGAGAACAGAGTTGTTTAGTTGCCTAAAAAAAATGGCCTTGAATTCTTTACAGTTCAAGTAGAAGCCTCTCCTTGTGTTAATAAATGAGATCCGTTTCTAGGATGGTGAGTCAAGAATTAAGTGGTTTAATTAATTAAGAATGGTCAAGTCAAGAATTAAGGATAGGGCTAAAACAAAACAAAAACCAAATCTATAGATTCCTTATATTCCTGTTTGTTAGCATGTCCTAAAGGGTTTGAGGCGCCTTCCTTCTGAGCCCTGTCACCTGCTCCCAGTCACCTGACCCCACCCAGCTCTGCCTCACAGTTCTGGGAGCACTCATGCCTGCTACTGGCTTTTCACTATTACTTTCTACAGTGAGAATCATAAAGCATACCTGTGCCTGGGGCATGTGATTTTGCGGTTGTGACCTTGTGGTTTTTATCCCCTTCTGAGGTGGTTACACAAAGCCACATTAATGTGCCTTAAGTGGTTCTTAACCTAAACAGCCTCTTAGCACACGAGAGGTAAGTAGCTGTCTATCTCAGCCTGAGCAGGCCTCAGGCTTAGAATTCTTTCCAGTGATGAGGAGCTCCAGTGGAAGCAGATGAAGGGCATGCCATTCAGAACATGCGGAATGAGCCCTGCTCTCCTCACTGATCTGCTGATTGCTAGGTGGACAATGAGCTGCTTTTCTGTTTCTCTGTGTGCTTGGGGAAGTGGTGCCTATAGTCAAGAGCCAGTTTCTAAGTTAAAACCTTAAAATTCTAGCTTTAAAATATAGGTTACATTTATAGTGTTAACTCAACTTGGGAGATAGTGTGGGTTAATATGACTAAGTGACACAAAAATGTACAGAGTTGGTACCTCTGGGAAAGAGGTTTGCACCTCTATTGTATGGGACTTGCACTCAAGCTTTGTACTGTACATGTTACCATGTTCTTTTTAAAACATGTGGACATTCATATTCTCTCTCTCTTTCTCTCTCTCTCTCTCTCTCTCTCTCTCTCTCTCTCTCTCTCTCGTTTAAAATAGCTATTAAAAATAATAGAATATACCATTTATAGTAGTGCATACTTTAATCCCAGCACTAGGAGGCAGATGCAGGTAGATCTCTGTGAGTATAAAGCCAGCCTGGTTTAAATAGTGAGTTCCAGGTTATCCAGGTATACAGTGAGGCCCTGAGACTCTGTCTCATTGCAACCTGGTGCTATTTTTGCCAATTTATTAAAAAAATAAAATAAAATAAATCATCAATTAAAATTGAAATAAAAATCATATAATGCTTTGCCCCAAAATAGCTTATTAGATAATATAAACAGTTATGTGGGGTTGGGGATTTAGCTCAGTGGTAGAGCACTTGTCTAGCAAGCGCAAGGCCCTAGGTTCGGTCCTCAACTTGGGGGGGGATGGGGGATGACAGTTGTATATGAGTAAAGATTAAAACTGGAGGGTGGTTACTTGGTTGGTTGTTTGAGTGTTTTATTTTAAGTATTTTTGAGTATTTTTCTATAATGAAAAGTAAGATAGAGGGTTTCTGAACTAGCATACATATATATATTTATACATATGGCCGCATATATATTTAATCCTGGCACTCAGGAGGCAGAGGTAGATGGGTCTGAATGAATTTGAGGCCAGCCTCGTCTACATAATGAGTTTCAGAATAGCCAGTGCCATGTAGAAAGATCCTGCCTATAAAGAAACAAACAGCTGAGCAGCGGTGGCGCACGCCTTTAATCCTAGCACTTGGGAGGCAGAGGCAGGTGGATTTCTGAGTTCAAGGACAGCCAGGGCTACACAAAGAAACCCTGTCTCAACCCCCCCCCCAATAAGAAGTAAATAAGTTGAATGAATAAATAAATGAACCCTAAGTAAATAAAAGAGGCTGAGATTGTTAAATTTTCTAACATCATAATCATTGCTTCAATTTATTACTTTTAATGATGATGACCCAGGGAAATAAAAACAGGCTGAGGATGGGCAGGCTTAGAACATTTAAATAACTGTGGGTTTTAACTATTTGTTCCAGAATTCTACATTGATTAAGAGCTGGGAGACTAGAGAGGTGGCTTAGTGGGTCAGACTGCTCTTGGTGCAAGCACAAGGACCTGAGTTAGGATTTTAGCACTCACAAAAAAGATAAAGCAGAGCATGTCCCCACATCTGCAAGCCTCAGTACTGTGGGGGCAGAGACAGAAGGATTACTAGGACATGGCTCCAGGCTCACTGAGGAGGAGGAGTTAGCTACCATGGTGGCACAGGCCTTTAATCCTTGCCCTCCAGGCAGAAGCAGAGATCTCCGTGCCAGTCTGGTCTGCATAGCCAATTCCAGGTCAGACACAGCTACATAGATGGCGATGGAGCAGGACACGTGCACAAGTGTGCACACCTGCATAGATTTGTGCATGTACCATACACTCTTGCACATGCTCAAGATAAGGGAGGGCAAGGTGGTACATGCCTTTAATAACAGTCCTCAGAAGGCTGAGGCAGGAAAATTGAAGCAAGTGTTTCATGGTGACTTCAAGAGCAGCACGTCTACAAAGTGAGGCCCTTACAAACAAAACCACGAGATAATTGAGCTCAGGTGATGTATCATTTCTGAGCTTCACGTCTTCTGTTTAAGGATGTGTATTGTGATTAAAAATAGGCCTGATTTTTTTTTTTTTTTTTTTTTTTTTTTTTTT
>NC_034603.1:72621616-72634789 GCF_900095145.1 Mus pahari
CTTTAATTCCAGCACTTGGGAGGCAGAGGTAGGTGGATTTATGAGTTCGAGGCCCGCCTGGTCTACAGAGTGAGTTCCAGGAGTGCACAGAGAAGACCTAACTTAAAAAAAAAAGAAAAAAAAAAAAAAAAAAAAAAAAAAAGAAAGTTATATTTGTTATGTACCCAAAGGTGAAGTGTAGAAAAGACCCAGCAACTGTGAAATCAGGGTCAAGGAAGTTTGAGTGCCTCTTGGAAGAGCTGTTCTTTTTTTTGTTGTTTTGCTTACATTTTTAAAAAATATTTTTTTTTCCCTTTTTTAGTCTTAGTAAGTTGTACATATTTCATTGTTTAGGATAGTTTGTTATGTTTTGTGTGGCATTGGAAATCCAACTCATCGCCACTGAGCTGCGCCTTCCATGTATGCCTCAGGTACAGATATATATTATAAAATAATAATCTGCCATAGGCTGTAGTAAACATCCATATATCTGTTACAAAAACGATGAGAAAAATATGTAAGTAAACAAGTTTGACAGAGAATGGAAGGTTTTCCTTAGGCTGGACTTTGCTGGTCTGGATCTACAGAAATTCATCTAATGTCTTCAGAATTCTGCCTTCCAGCAGGGCTGTGGCTAGGATTCCAAGCATAGTTCTTCAGTTTCCTAAATGTTCACAGGTAGCTTCCATACAATTTGTTGTAGCCCTTATCCCCTTGATTCTTCAGAGGCCAGTGGTGGGAGAGAAGAGGTTTAGATAATGGTCTTTGTGTGGGTTTTACTGCAGTTTGTTAGTCTTTCCACTGTCTCACCCAGAGTAGAAAAATACATCTCCTGGTAACTCAGAGTTTAGTGTCACTCTGGATTTTATATTGGAATTGTTGTGGTAAAATCTTCCAAAAGATGCTGTCTTAAATAGGCAGAATAGACTCTGCTTTCAGAGATCTCTAGGTCTTGAATTTATTTGGATTTAAAACATTTATTAATTTTAGAGACTGGAAATGTAGCTTAGTAGAAGCTCTCATTCAATCTTTAGCACCCTAAAAAAAATTGATTTTAGAGAAGTCTCCTTTGGACAGCATGAAAAGAAACCTCTGTTCTTTTTAACTGTGTTGTTTGAAGCTGTCATGAAAGGGAATTTGTTTCTTTGGGTCACTTCATGTTTAAAAAAGATATTTTGTGCTAAATGAATGTCTAGCTCTGTGGTATAACACGTCCATACTTGAGACCCTGGGTGTGATCCCAGTTGTCACCGTCACTACAGAGTACTACCAACAACAAAACTTGTGAATGACACTCGGAGTAGACACGACCCTGGGAAAGGAGGTTGGAGAGGGGTGATCAAAGTGAAACTAGAGAGAATATTCACCTCTCCATATATTGAGAAATAAAAAAGTTTAATGCCACATGAAGATATTACCACCTCTATAAGTTCGAGTGAGTGTCTTTCATTTACTTGTATATATTTCTAACCTGATAGTCTTGAGTGTTGGGTGTAAGAGTGTGTGTGTACATTTCATATAAAATGTTTGTTTGTGTATTATGAGGCAAGGTCTTTCTCCTTAACCCTGATTGTTCTGATTGTCACTATTCACAGTTTCACCCCCCTTTGCCCCTGCCCCTCAAGTGCTGAGTGTTAAATTTTTAATAAGACCCTTTATTTGCCTTTTTGTATACAGCTTAGATTTATATATTTAATTTTCTGAATGTTTTTATTTCTGTTTTCTCCCAGGTATTTACCACCAGAGTGTTTTGTGGTTGGGAAAGAGCCACCAAAGATCTCAAATAAAGTCGATGTCTGGTCAGTGGGTGTGATCTTCTACCAGTGTCTTTATGGGAGGAAGGTGAGGAAGAAGGCAGTGGAGCAGCCTGGGTCCACACCCACCACCTCAGTGGGATTCTTCTTTGCAGTTAATCATTGGAATCCTGAGTAGTGGTTTAAAGACAAAAACAGACTTCTCAGTAAATGCTTTGTGTATACCTACAAATTCCAGGCTGAAGAGCACCTACTGAATTCTCCCACGCCATCAGAGACATGCATGTTGCAATCTCAAATATAAGACATGTTTTAATTCTGATGTGAATTCATGTAAAATGGGGTGGGTTTTTGTTTTGTTTTGTTTTGTTTTTTAAGATCTTGCTTTGTAGCTATGGTTGGCCTGTACTATATATATATAGCACAGGCTGACCTCAGACTCAAGGTAATCAATCAATCCCTGTGCCTCAACCTCTTGAATGCTGGTGTCATATCACATCTGTCTTGAAATCATTTAGTAGCATGAAAAATTTGCCAAAAAAATTTCCCAAGCTTTCCAATAGGATCTGAAACTTAACCCCTAGATTTTATTTGTAACCACCTCATTAGATAAAAGCTGTTGTTAATAAAAAAAAAACCATACTGTGTGCTTGTGTGTGCTTGTGAGGCCTAGAAGTTGACCCCAGGTTTGTCATTAATTCTCCATCTATTTTTTGAGTAAGGTCTTTCACTGAACATGTTTGCGCTAGACTGGCTAGCTAGCAAGTCCCCACAACCTCCCTATGCTGGGACTACAGGCACATACGCTGCATCTGGCTTTTTTATGTGGGTGTTGGGGATCAAGATCAGGCCCTCATTTTTGTATAGTAAGTAAGCACTTTATCCACTGAGCCATCACCCCATACCCCTCATACTGTTTTGTTTGTTAATTTTGTTTTGTTGAGACTGGTTCTCACGAGGTAGCCCTGGCTGGTTTGGGTTTGTCTATGTTTAGATCAGGCCGGCCTTAAACTTACAGAGATTGTCGTACCTCTGCCTCATGAGCACTGGGATTATTAAAGGAGTGAATCACCGTACCTGGCAAAGATTTATTATTTATTTATTTATGAGTGTGTGTCTCTGAGTACATGAGTGTGTGTGCCCATGGAAGCTGAAGAGGGTGTCAGATACTGTCCTTGTTGGCTTTCTGTTGCTGTGATAAGCACCATGACAAAAACCAAAGCCCATCTCAGGAGGTGTGTATCTGGATCATAGTCTACCATTGAGAGAAATCAAGGCAGAAACCATGGAGGGATGCTGCTTACTGATTTGGTCTTTGTGGCTTGTTCAGATTCTTGCTTATATCAGCCAGGACCACCTACTCAAGACAGACACTACTCACAGTGGGCTTGGCCTTTCCATACAAATCCTGAAACAGGAAAATCCCCCTTGTCTTGCCTATCGGCATTTGATGGATACACTCAAAATAAGATTCCCAGGTGACTCTAGGTTGTGTTAAGGTGACAAAACTAACCAGCACAGATACGTTGGTGCTAGAGTCACAAGAGGTCAGGGGATGATTGACTTGGATGTTGGGAACTGAACTGGGGTTCTCTACAAAAGAGGCAAATGCTCTCAGCTGCTGATCCATCTCTCCAGCTACCCCTCCCCTCCTTTTTTGTGCTGAGAATGAGAAGGTGGCGTCAGAATGTATCCCTTGGCCAGGTGTGGTAGTTCATACCTATAATAGCAGTTATTTGGGGGTCTGAGACTAGAGGAGCCAAAGAATTCATGGGAAACCTTTAGTCCCAGCACTTGTGAGGCAGAGGCAGGCAGATCTCTGAGTTCAAGGCCAGTTTGGTTTAAAAGGGAGGTCAGTACTGCCAGGGCTATAACAAAACAAAACAAATACAGAAAAATCATCTTAGAAAAGCAAGGGCTAGGGATGTAGTTCAGTGATACAGTGTGTAACTAACATCTATAAAGCTCTGGGTTCCATTCCCATGCCCACACAGACAGTATTTCTTATCTGTTTCTAGTAAAGTTCTTATATCATTAGAACAAACAGTAATGGTATTTTTCCTTCTGAGCATATCTTTTACACACCCACATGTGTATAGTGTATACACATATTAGGGTCCTGTTGTGTATTCATATTCCTTCTGCCTTTAGTGTTTCGTTAGGCAGAAGCAGATGGGAGTTTTGTAGGCACTGTGAACTCTTAATATTTTTATTAGATTCCCAGTGCCAAGTCTTTAATGTGGATAATGCTTTAGCCTCTTGTTTTTGGACCAGCCTTTACAAGACAAGAAAACTATGCAGAACTAGTAGAGTTTAATTATTTTGTGTACTGTTTAATAGTGTTGAATTGTTACTAATACTAGCAATAGAGGTTATGTAGAATTATTTCAGATCTGTTAGGAACACTGAGCTTTAGCCTGGTTTTTAAAGTTTTTGTTTTTTTAAGAAAACTGCAGCTTGAGGCACAGTTAAAACCCCTAAGCGTTCCCAGGTCTTTGTTATTATTTGTCAGGTTTTGTTTCTTGCGAGGTGGCATCTTTGTTACATAGTCCAAACTGGCCTAGAGCTCACTGTGTAGCCTTTGCTGGCTTTGAAATCACAGTGACTCTCCCGTGTCAGCCTCCTAAGTGCTGAGGTGACAGCTGTGAGTCTGTCCCCATTCCCATCCTTCATTCTGGGTGCGAGTAAAACATTTTCTCTTCTAACCTTTTTTTTTTTTTTTTTAAGATTTATTTTATGTTTTTGAGTGTTTTTTTTTTCTGCATGTACATATGTCCACCACATGGGAGCTCAGAAACTGTGCACTGGATTCCCTGAAGCTGGAGTTACAGGTGGATATGAACCACCATATAGTTTCTGAGAGTTGAACTCAGGTCCTCTGCAAGAACAATAAGTATTCTCCATTTCTGAGCCATCTCTGCAGCTCTAGCCACACCCACAATTTATTTAGTTTTTCATTCTTTTTTTTGTGTACATATTAGGTTGGCTAGTGGCACATAAACATGATGTATGGTCACCAAAGGAGTAAGTCAGAGTTCAAGAGACAGCTGGCTTCTTTCTGACTCTCTTGGCTATGAGTAAAGCTGGAGATAGGAGAGATGGTTCCTACTTCTCTGTTCTGCCTTGAGTGGCCTTTACGCTCTGTGCCCTCCCTGTTAAGTGTCAAGGGTGAGAGGTAAAGGAGACCATCCCCAGTGTGGAGACTTCTGTGGTACTGAATTGTGTAACCAGAGGCCAACCTTAGTTTATTCTGTTTTTATATGACAGCCTTTTGGCCATAACCAGTCCCAGCAAGATATTCTACAAGAGAATACTATTCTTAAGGCTACTGAAGTACAGTTCCCGCCAAAGCCAGTAGTAACACCTGAAGCAAAGGTAAGTTTGATTCATTGGCCAGCAGAAATGGCTGTTTCCTGTGTCATTTCTTTGAGTGGTAGTAACTGGATTAATATGAAATTGAGCCTTTATTAAGCAGCAGGATGGGACAAATTAGTGTTCTTAAGAACAGTAGGTAGAAGAATATTAATATTGCTTATGGTCTGTCTGCCTCATCCCCAAGTTCAGTAAAAGGAATATTGACAAGCAGATTTAATTCACAAAGGCTCTGTGATAATATGACAGGGAAGGCTACATACCTGGCAGCGTGTGTAATAGGAAGGGTACCCAGTTTGATGCCCGCAAGGGAGGGTGGTCTGTCTGATGCAGGAGTGCTCAGGTGGAAAGGTAAAGCCCTCTCTCCACTTCTGATGGCATGGTTGGGGTAGGTCTCGATGATGGAATGCTCTCTGACCAGTATCCTGAGTAATGTGTAAGTTAGAGCCATGTGTAGATCTGAGGGAAGGGTGTTCTATGGAGAAGGGCAGGTTGTAGTTCTGCAGAGAGGTGCAGAGCCACTGTGAAGTAAATTGTGGGAAGCAGGCAGATGGTGGGGTCATGCCAACTGTGGTCCATTTGCTGTTTTAAGAGCCTACACCAGCAGCTATTTGAAGATACATTTATTTAGTCACTTTATACTCTATGAGAACCTTTTATGTATTTCACTAGGAAAGGCTCATTTTCTTTTTCTTTGTCTTTTATGTATTTATTTTACATTGCAGATTTTATTCCCCTCCCCCAGTCCCCATCCACCCTCAGACTGTTCCACATCGCATACCTCTCCCCCACCCCCGAAAAGGCTCATTTTCAAAGCCAGGAGTTCCACGTTCATTTCAATAGATATGTGTCTTAGTTTCCAAATACATTAAGCAAGCAAGTACCTGTGTCTTCCATTTTGAAAAGCCAGAATTGTCTTTCTATCTTAATATTTTGGTAATCAAACATTTGAAAACAAATAGAAAGTCAATCACTAGTTGCATGTCTTAGGTTTTCCAAAAACCCTATTTTATTTTATTTATTCATGCTGAAACTTGAACTCTAGGCCACGTGCTTGCTAGCATGCACTCTCCTTCTAGTTCCATCCTTAGCCAAGTTTAACTTTTTCAGTTAGTTTTAGTCATAACAAAATAGAGGATGAAGAACATAGTCTCTTGTCATATGATGTGTTGTCACCAAGGAGCCTGCCACACACCATTATCATCAGCTCACTGTGAAGTATAGATTCTATGAGTGTAATGTTTAACATTAAAAACGGACCCCTTGGGATTGGAGATATAACTAAGTTGGCAGAGTGCTTGCCTAGCGTGCACAAAGCCCAGTCTTCCATCGCTAGCACTGCATTAACCAAAAGTGGTTGGGTGCACATGTGTAATCCCTGTATTCCAGAGGTAGAGGTAAGAGGGTCAGAGTTCAGGGTCATCTTTGGCTACATACTGAATTTGAGACCAGCCTAGGAAACATGAGAGTCTCTTTGAAGAAAAGAAAAAAAAAGTTGATTAAATAAATTGCATTACAAAATTCGAATATGTTGAACTCTGGTCAAAAAAACCAGAGAGACAGAAAACACTTAAAAGTCTTTATGATGAGAGTTTTGTAAATAAGACTACACTGCCTTTTGCAGTGTGTGGGAAGGTAACGCCCATGTTGATAGTTGAAGTTAAGTCATGTCTGAAGTATTCGGCAAACCCCAGTGCTGGTGCTGGCCCTGTCTTCTAAGGTCTGCATGGTGGATTCTGGGGACGGCTATAAACCTGTTTTTTGGAAGGAGTTCAAACCTGTTTACCAGGATTATCTTTTCTATGAAACTTCCTTTTCAGGCATTTATCAGGCGATGTTTGGCCTATCGAAAGGAAGATCGTATTGATGTGCAGCAGCTGGCCTGTGACCCCTACTTGTTGCCTCACATCCGAAAGTCAGTCTCCACAAGTAGTCCTGCAGGAGCTGCTATTGCATCAACCTCTGGGGCATCCAATAACAGTTCTTCGAATTGAGACCAACTCCCAAGGCCACAAACTGTTGAGCACACACAGTGGACATATGGCATTCAGCAGTGGGTTTGGAACATAGTGAATCCAAATGGATCTCATGAAACCTGTACCAGGTGCTTTTATTTTCTTGCTTTTTTCCCATCCGTAGAGCATGACAGCATCGATTCTCGTTGAGGAGAAGCCTTGGGCAGCTCTGGCCAGGCCTCGCCTCGGAGGAAAAGGCCCTGCCCAAGGTTCCAGCATCAATGGTCACCATGGGTGGCTGCTCTGAGTGAGGAAAAAATTAAAAAGAAAAAACTGGTTCCATGTACTGTGAACTTGGAAACATGCAGACTCAGGGGGTTCCCTGATGGAGTGCTTCGGAGGAAGAATGGGGACTTGAAAATACAGACTGGGCTAGTCCAGTGTCTATATTTAAACTTGCTCTTTTCTTTTAATAAAATTTAGGTAACATCTCCTGAAAAGCTGATAGCAGAAGGCTCGGCTGGGGATGGTGTTTGACTTGGGAGGAAAAAGTTGCTACTGCCATTAAAGGCACTAGAGTTAGTGTGCTAGCCCTGAATAATCTCAGTTTCTAAAACCATGCAGCTTCCTTCACCCCTTTTTTATTTCTGAAAGAGTACATTTGGTCATACAGTGAAACCCGTATTAGCGAGTACGTGGCAATGTTCATTCCGGTCAAATGCAGCTTTCTCCTCCATCTGGTCTCCCACTCTGAATGCTTCCCTCACCTCAGTAGGGAGAAACGGTGGGGGTCCTGAGATGCCTGGGTTTTGCCATCGGACAAAGAATGAGGTTAGAAGACTGCAGTTCGGAGTCTCTCTAGGTTTTCTTCACAATTTGAACACTTGACGGTTGTCCCTTTTAATTTATTTGAAGTGCTATTTTTTTAAATAAAGGTTCATCTGTCCATGCAGTCCTCCTGGATTCTCTGATTATACATAGTAACTATGGGACCTGCTTCTAGAGGTAGACAGAAGGCTCCAAAGGTGGCTAGCTCCTGCCTACAATCTTCTTGCTCACAATTAAACGTGATCAACACACAGGCTTTTCCAACTCTGTTAGATCTCTGAGAACAAATCCTCTCTCAGGCATTTGAATTATGGTGAATATACTCTGGTGTGTATATCTGTGAGCATGGACCCTCTTCTAACTCACTTAGAGTCTTTGTTTTAAATCTCAAAGAATATAGGTATTTCAGCTTTTCATCCCCCCCCCCAATTTGGCTTATTTCTGAGATGTGTGATCTACTGGAGGTGGAGCTGAAATGGGAGCTGTGTGACCCCACTGTGCCCTGGAAACAGCAGATGACTCTGCAGGAGAGAGTTGGAGGCCAGGGCCTGAACATGTGGTAGCCAGCTTGGAATGTTACTGACATGTGGTAAGAGAGCCAGCCAGAAATACTTAAGAGCTGGAGAGATCAGAGCAGGGGCGGGAGTCAGGAAGGGCAGAGCTCTTAGGCAATTCATGACTTTAGTGCTCTGTGCATGTGGAAAGCGTCACTAAGGACACCTTTTCTAAACCCCTGTGCATTTTGTAGTCCTGCCCCACACTCCTTGATATCAAGTGATCTTAAAGAAAGGCAGAGCATTCCCAACCAAAGGAATTTGTAGGTAGGTCTTGTCATATGGTGTTCTGAGGAGAGAAAACTCTTGAGGCTTTGGTGAAATGTGTATTTTGTGTGTACTTCTCTCCTGCTTAAATGCTAGGGCTGGAGCAGCTCTGGCCTTAGCCTGCACTCCCATCCTGCTCACTTCCTGCAGGGAGTGGAGCAGAGTGCAGGTCAGCTTCTGTGATGATATAGGATGATGTGTCCACAGGCACGAGGAGAGGGTGAAGTAGAAGTCATGTTAAACTAGCTTAAAGGAACTCAATGTGTGAATGAGTGATTCTTGTAGTTTTTAAGTTTTGACTCTGTGGAAAAAGATGCTGTGGCTTTAGGCCTTCCTTTCCTCACTTTTGGCCCAATTCCTATGTTCCTAGGCGTGTGTGGCAGGCTTACTTTGTGTCTGCCTTTTCTCCCTTTATCCTAAAGAAGGACACCCTCCTTTCTCATGTGATTCAGTCAGAGTCTTGACTGGCCTGGCTTGAATCTGGGCACGGCGTCTTCCCACGGCCTGGAGAAGCCCCAGAGAATACACCAACCTCTTTCCCTCTTTGAAGGAGCAGTAAAGTCACTGAGTGGGTTTCTCTGACATCAGATGAATTTCACTTTCTCCACGCTGTAGTCCCTTATTGACTGACATAGGGTTGACTTACTCTATCCAGTGCATCCAGCATCCTTTTAACATTGAGATGTGACTGTCATCTGTAAATATGCTAGACTGCATTACTGACTGTTCTAGGACACATGTGGCCCATGGTTGGACTCTCCTGTAATACAATGACCAAAGAAAGTATTAATTTATAATTAAACTTACCCATACTGTTTTGGCCTTTTCCAACAATGGGTATAGGGCAGAAGAATATACATTTAAAATAAATTATAAGAAATTAGGGTGATGGCTTAGCAAGTAAAGGAACTTGCTAACAAGCTTGATTACCTAAATTTAATCCCCGTGATCCCAAAAAACTAAGGCCTACAAATTGTCCTCTGACCTCCACATACCTGCCTTGGTACTACCGTTACCCACACATAAATTAATGAATGTAATTTTAAAACACACTAATTCTCAGTCTCTTGGTTTCGTTCAGGTTTGTTCTCCAGCCTCACACAGGCCTCTCTTTATCAAGGGGATATTGCCATGGAAATCTTGGTAGCTGTTAGGTTCCCATGGGTCCTACAAGCATAGTGGGAATGTGTTGACTTCTGT
The DNA here is from genome assembly GCF_900095145.1 of Mus pahari. Lineage (NCBI taxonomy): Eukaryota > Metazoa > Chordata > Mammalia > Rodentia > Muridae > Mus > Mus pahari. Next base: position 72,631,526 of record NC_034603.1, read on the forward strand.
AGTACTTTCTGTGCCTCTTAGGTACCAAATGGTGGAGGTACAACAGTAAATAGCAAACATAGCAAATGAAGGTCTATTTACGGACTCACAATCCATGAGCTCCTGGGCCTGAGAAGAGGCAGTATGGGTCCCAAGGGGGAGGGCCTGTGTGGTTAAGCTGCTTGCATCCCACTACTGTGGCTGACCTGGGCACACTGGCTAATTAACAGTTAAGAGCATTGTGTTCTTAATTTAGATAATAGTTCTCTTTAAACAATTATTTTGCAAGGGCCTAGAGCTAGAGGTGGGTACTGGGGCTTCGTTCTAAGAATGCAACGTGCATAGCTAGGCCACCTTTCGGGTGTTTTTCTTTCTGAGACTTGTACTACCCTACTGTTTAATGTTCCTCTTTCTCCTCTTTCAGTTTTGTAGGCAGAGTCGATCAGGCTTTAAAAGTTAGGCCTGAGTTCATATCCCACTTTTGCAGTCTCCAGGGACATCTTGTACTGGGAGTGTAGGTAAAGTGCCTGGCGAGACTCTGTAAGAGGAGCGGAGTTTAGAATCCCTGAATTCACTGGTTTGAAGTTGAGAACCTTCTTGCCATGGTGGCAGGAGATGATTTGGCCATTCCGTGCCATCAGTGGGTCTCATTCTGCCTGGAAGACAGCTTCTGGCTGTGTCTGGGAACATCGGCAGCATTAGGAGTTTGTTAGACATGTACATTCTTGGGCCCCATGCCACAGACTACAAAACTGGAGGCAGAAGTTTACTGTGTGTTATTCCTAGGTTACGGATCCAGGTGTGTATTTGAGAGCCTGGCCATGGGCTGTTTGCCTCCCAGGGAAGGATGGAATGGAAGGGTGCCAGTTCCTATAGTGACGACGGAGGGGCAGTGGAGAGGTTAGCTGTAAGACCTCATAGTGCTAGTGTGACCAACCTACCAGGCAGGTGTAAAGGATGTATTAAAAAGATAACTGTCCCTCCAATTGATTGTGGAACTATTTAACAATGTACCCCAAGAAACTAGAACTTCCTAAGGAATCTCATACTGGGGAAGAAAAATCACCTAAAGCTGGGGCCGGCCAGTGATGGGTCATTGACAGCTCCATCCCTGCATCCGGACTGCTTAATTATGCATATATCTTGCTTTCTATTTAAGCTTATCTATGCTAGGACTCTGAAGATGGATGCATCTGTCACTGGAGCACTTTATCTCTCTTCACAATGTAGCTACATTGCTTTTCACTATTTTCAGCTCTTTCAATTGGCTTACTGGAGATGGGTGACAGAATCTGGCATGTTGGAGCAACCAGATGGAACCTAGGGCCTTGCACACCTAGGTACTTCACTTAGCTTTCTGGCTTCTTCCAAACTCACCCAACTGCAAGAGAGATGAGTTGTGTTTTATTTTTATCTTTGGGAACCAGTCTATCTTAAGCTTAGGGCTTCTGGACTGTTGTTAGACACTGTCATTATGTGGAGCAGCAAGAAGGCCTAGACAACTCCTACAGGTCTGTAACAATACACTTGGGAGCCATTCTTCCCTTTGGCAAAACACTAGCTATCTTATTATGAGTTAATTATTTGGGTTTTCCCCATACTTTAGGGGTCCAGGACTACAGGAGAGAGATTGCTTCAACTGGCACTCTGATTAAGCAGTTCTTTGGAGGGGTGAAGAGGGTTAAAGGGGGAGAGGCCTGGGGATTGAGGAACCTGCCAGAGGCTGGAAAAACAGGCAGGTCTGGGGCCAGGTGGGGGCAGGGAATACAAGAGTGCTTTTGTGCAGGCTGAGCCCAGCAGGGGCCCTAGACAGGCTGGAGTCTGCCTGAGGAACATGGAGGAATACTGCTCTGGACTTGAGACCCCATGGTGAGAAGGGTCAGAGAGCCACTGGCTGGCTGGCTGCCCAGCTCCACCCATCTGGCCCTGGGTCAGGCCTATGGGTGTGGTACTTAAGTGTCCAGTTAGAAGACTGTTAACCCCAGGTCTGCTAGCATCAAGCTTTCTTCCCTTGGAGACTACATAGGGGAGGAAGAACTGGGGGGGAGGGGGGGCTTATAGAAGGGGCTCTAGGAAAGTGAGGCCCAGAGCCATTTGCCTACATGTAGTAGATGTAGCTGTAGTAAATGGGAAGGTTACTACAGGTGGAAACTTTTGGAACTGGAGTCACTGAGTGCTGTTTGCACAGAGGTGGGTGTAAGCAGAGATAGCACATGGGCTTACAGACAGACAGACAGACATGAACATTTATCCTAATCTCTATCAATCCTAATTCTGCCATGTTGTGTTTTTTTGGTTGTTGTTGTTGTTTTGGGGGGTTTTTTGTGGGTTTTTTTGTTTTGTTTTGAGACAGGGTTTCTCTGTGTAGTCTTGGCTTTCCTGGAACTCATACTGTAGACCAGGCTGGCCTCGAACTCAGAAATCCGCCTGCCTCAGCCTCCCAAGTGCTAATTCTGCCCTGTTTTCTCCAACCCTCCCCTCCCTCCTGGCTAGTGGTCCTCAGGACTAGATTGAAGTGCTGCCCATACCGCCTCCGCTGTGCTGGGCTGGCTGGAAGAGAAAGAAAATGTGGCTCGTAGAACTCCATTAGTGTTCTCTAGAATCCAGTCCTCTCAGCTTTGATTTATATGGATCATACTTCTTCAAACTTGTTATCTTGGTTTGTCTTGTTATCTTGCGTATAGATTAGGAGGTGATAGGGTGTTGGTTAGTAAAGTGTTTATGAGGCAAACATGAGGACCTGAGTTTAGATTTCCAGCACCCACACACATAGCCTAGAATCCCAGCACTTGGAAGGCAGAGATAGGTGGATCTCAGAGTTCAAGGCCAGCCTAGTCTATAAAGAGTTTTAGCTAAGCCAGGGCTACATAGTAAGACTGCCACAAAATAAAAGTTGGAGAGCACCTGATGGCTAACCTGGGTTCCACACAGAGGGTTCCACACATGCATATACATACATGTATACACGTTCACCTGAAACTGAACACATAGACACACAGATTTGGAAGGCATAGTTCTTCCTGTCCCATTTCTAGAAACTGTCTATAATGATAAATAGGAATGAATCTTTCTGCTGTGCGTGTTGGGGTGGTTTGTATGTTTTGGGGTCCTTTTTTTTTTCCTTTTCTGTAAGCTTAATGGTGGTATGGTAGGGAGTGGGCAGTGAACAGCAGGTATGGCTAGTTGCTGTTTCTGTCAACAAAATAGAGGAGGACATGGTCACAGAACACGTATGTGCTCTCTTGCTCTCTATTCCCCCCTCTCCCTCCCCCCCCTCTCTCTCTC
>NC_034603.1:72635159-72649054 GCF_900095145.1 Mus pahari
GGTTTGGTTTGGCTTTGTTTTTTCTTTTCAAGACAGAGTTTTTCAGTGTTGCCCTTGCTGCACTGGAGCTCTGTAGACCAGGCTAGCCTTGAGCTAGGTGTGTACCACTACCTCCCAGCCTATGTCTACAGCCTCATTGGTTCTTAACCTGTGGCTATCTCCACAGGGGTCACATACCAGATAGCATGCATATCAGATATTTACATTATAAGTCATAACTGTAGCAAACTTAGTTATAAAGTAGCAATGAAAATAATTTTATGGGGGGGTCACCACAGCATGAGGACCTGCTATAAACAGGCCTCATCAGAAGGAAGATTGAGAACTACTGCTTTAGAGCTCCCTACAACCTCCGCAGGAGGGTTCCATGCCCATGCTTGTCAGTGGTTAGTCAGACTGTCGGACTGACAGAACCTCTCCTAGGAAGTCTTCTTGTTTGTTTGTTTTTTAATTTGGGCTGGAGAGATGGCTCAGCCGTTAAGAGCACTGACTGCTCTTCCAGAGGTCCTGAGTTCAATTCCCAGCAACCACATGGTGGCTCACAACCATCTGTAATGGGATCCAATGCACTCTTCTGGTGTGTGTCTGAAGACAGCTACAGTGTACTCATACATAAAGATGAATACTTATTTTATGTATGTGCGTACACATACAGAAAAGGAGGAGTTCTGTAGATGGAGTTGACCTGTAGGGGACTGTCTTGACTGTTAGTTAAAGGAACATGAGACCATTGTGTTAGCCAGACAAAATCTGCCTAGGCTTAGGACTGGGATGAGAGTGACAGTGGGGCTTTGTGTCACTCAGGTCACCACTCTACAAGTGAAAGTCAGTGCCACAGATGCCACATGGGTATATTTCTAACACATCTGACACATCTGTGGAGAAACCTATGTCTATCAAATGCTAGGCTCAGGAATATGATGAACTCGTACTTGAGCGGAGAGGACTCTGGGAGCTTGAGCGGAACCTCTAGGCTCTGGGGATGCTTTAGCCTTCTTGTCCTTACTTCATCCACCAAGCTGTTTGATTGTACCATAACTGCACCACTGCCTGCTGGAGAAATGCAGGTGGTCCAGCCTGCCAAGTGCCTGTGAAAGAGCGACCTCAGTGGTAAGACCAAGGACCTAAGAGAGCATATTAGGTGCATACTGTAGTCAGGTCCTGAGCAGCAGTCTTGTTCAGATTCCTGGACTTTGCCAGCAGTGGTGGTGCTCCTCTTAGTCTCAGCACTTGGGAGGCAGAGCCAAGTGGATCTCTGGAGTCCAGGCCAGCCAGAGTCGCATAGTGAGGCCCAGTCGCAAAACCAAAAGCAAAGGGGCTCCAGACGTGGCTCAGCAGGTAAGAGCACATAGAATACAGGTTTAATTCCCAGCATCTACGTGAGACTCACAATTGTCTGTAATTTTAATCCCAGGGTATTGACCCCCTCTTCTGCCCACCATAGTAACTAGACACACACACACATACACACAAACATGAAAGCAAAACAAGTTACACATAAAAAATAAATTATCATTATTTCTTATTTTGTTTTGTTTGAGACAGGGTCTCACAATGCAGCTCTAGCTGTCTTGCAATTCGGTTTGTAGACCAGGCTGGCCTTTAACTCAGAGATCTGCCTGCCTCTGCCTCCTGAGCACAGGAATTAAAGGCATGCATCACTACACCTAGCTAAAAATAAAAATCTCAAGAACAGGATGAAAAAAAAAAAGGGTTCATGGATGACAACCCACAGCCTGATATACCTACCGTCTCAGCCCAGTCCACAGTCCAGTACTTAGCTCGAATGTGTTTGCATCCAGTAAACACCTGGGAAACAGAACAGAACTCCCCATGTGCCCAGCCTACTGTGACATGCTGCTACACTAGCGTCTGGGGAAGGGCTGCAGTGGGCTGGGCCAGCTGGACACAGCCACTTGGCTCCTCTTAGTCTAGGGCCCAACTCCACCAAAGGCCAAGGTGGATTGGGGCAGGTCAGTATTTTGAACTTTCTTTTTACCCACTTCTGGGCCATTGTTGGAGGGACTGGGTCCAGCCTTGCTTGGACAGGATCTCATTCGAACACAAGCTGACTTGGAACTCACTGTGTAGACCAGACTAGCCCCAATCTCATAGAGGGTCTCTTGCCAATGTCTTCTAAGCATGAACCAGAGGAAAGAAGAATAGAAATTCATTCTAGGTGAAGTGCACTGTACACTTGGAGAACAGCTACGGTGACACATACCAGCTGGGTGACAGTTCTAGAGACTCTGTCCCACCCAACTCATCTTTGTCTCCTCCTTTACTTGCTGTGGTTCCTCAGGAGAACCCCCACCCTTCTCTGAATCCATTTTTGGCATGTGTCTGCTTAGGCAGAGCTAACAAACAGCAAGGGTGCCTGAGAGGCAGGCATTCTGAATCCTGTGGCAGCCTGGGCTCCCAGTCCAGTCTGTCTGCTCTGAACTTAACTCCAGGGCCCTGCTGACAGCTGGCAACATTCCTGTGGCTTCTCTAAGTAGGCGTTTGTGTCCCAAACTCCTGGGAGTCAGTCTGGACTCCTGGATTTGGGGAGGAAGTCTGTACCTCCTGCATCCTGGAAGCAACTGCAACCATCTCTTAGCTTCTGGGGGCTAAAAGGCAGGTTGGGAGTTAAAAGAGCAGTGTGCACTAACTCTCTCCCAGACTGAACCTGGGAGAGAGACAGGGAGTCCTTCCACGGAGAGGGGAAAGACCTAGGACAGCTGACAGAATTCTCAGTGGCCATGATGGGATAGTTTAGCCAAGAGATGACAAATGCCCAAGTGTTCCCCAAGTGCTCCCCAGAGCATGCATGTGGAGGTCAGAGGACAGTCACCGTCCATATTTAAGAGAGGACCTTTTTAATGCTGTTTGCTGCAGTGTGCCAGGCTGGGTGGCCTTTGAGCTTCTTCACCTCCTGGCTTGCTGTAGGAGCATGGGGAGACAACCTCACAGCTTTGGATGAGTTCTACATCCTGAGTTAGGTTTGCTTTGAGACAAAGGCTTCACACTAGGTGGCCTGAAATTTGCTAAATAGTCCAGGATAGCCCTGAACTCTAGGCAGTCCTCCTGCCTCAGCTTCCCAAGTGCTAGAATTACAGCCATATACCACCACGGTTTTCCTCACAGGGCCTTTTTGCAATGGAGGACTGGGCCAGAAGTCACTGCAGAGTTGTTCAGTTTTGGCCCAGCTCTCTGCCCAAGATGTAAGCCAGATGATAGTCATGGACAGGGACCCGGTCAGATGTAGTCAGTAGGTATTACCTAGTAAGCAGCCCTGACTAGAACAGGCTTGAGAGCCTTGAACAAGACTCTGCTAGCACCCCATACTTTCCAGCTCCCCTCCCCCAAACCAGCAGGACTCTTCTCAGCCTTGGATATGGCAAAAAGTTTATTTCTCCCACCAAATGAAAGCCACAGGACTACAAGTGTGTTAGCTTGTCTTTGCTTTCATAGCGGTTGGCGAAGGGACAGGAGAGGACTGATAGTGTGTGTGAACACACAGTGGGTCTTGTGTGGGCAACTGGCTGGAGCCATGTCACAGTTGTGTGATGTCACAATGTTGGCTTTTACTCTGCCAGCTGGGCAATACCAAAACCTACTCTGGCTGGTGGAAGAGGGATCCCGATTCTGTTCCAGAATTGTCCTGTATTTAGGTTGTCCAGATAGGGAAGTGCAGCTCATCCATAGCTGGCAGATTCTCAGATCCCTCAAGGATGACAAGACTTGTAAGGAGGGAGGTGTCAGGAGAAGGCAGCCTTAGCATAGCCAGCTGTATACAGGACCTTAGGATCCTAAGATGGCAAACCGAGAGAGGCTCCAGGGGCCAGTGAAGCTGTGAACACTTCCAGAAGCCGATCTGCAACCCTGCTCAAGTTAGCCTTAGGATAAGGGGTTTTGTCCACTTGGCTGACAGGGCTGTGGCTAGTGGAACCTTTCCAAGGGCCTGCAGGTGCTCCTTTGGGGGGACCTGCAATCAGTGGGCTATATTAAGCCAAGAATCTCAGTTGGCAGAGCTCAGAAGGGCCAAGGTGGAGCCTCCCTGGAACAGAGCCTTTATTGCAGAGTTACGGAAAGAGTACCTACAGCAGGAGTCATAAACAGTCATGTTTGTTATTTCCAAAAAATAAGCCCCGCAGTGGCCAGTCCAGGAAACAATAAAACTTATATTACAGTTTTACAGTGTTTTGATCACTTGTGATGGGAGAAGGTGAGTCTGCTTTGTGTTGTTGGACTCGAGAAATCTCAAGCCACCGACTCTCAGCTGGAGTTCCCAAGATTTCAAAACTGGGAAATCAGAGATTAGGTGTCGGCTGCCCTCCAAAATCCAGATTCTCAGCCCTGGGCTCTGCGCTGCATCTGACCTGTTGCATAAGGCTAAGTAACTGAATTGTCTTCATGAAATTTCCGTTTTGTTCTTTGCTACCGGCCAGCGGCCCAGCGGGCGGGAATGATGTAGGTCTTCTGGGACATCCAGTGGACCGCTTTTGTCCCAGGTCTCTGGATACAGCGGCCCCTATCAGCTCAAGTGTTACATTCTTTGTGCCAGGGATACTGACACAGGAGTCACACACATACTGAAGCAAGATGATCAAGAATTGTTTGCGCTGCTCACAAGCAACAGGACCTCTCCCCTCCCCCAACCTCCGCACGGGTGGCGCGGAGTTCTGAGCTCCTCCTCTTCCCCACCAGACTAGGGGAGAGGGTCCTAGGAAAGGAAATAGCTGATGCCCAGCGGCTAAAACCTGGCAGAAGAGGCAGGATGGAGTGGATGCTGGGGGCCCAAGACTGGCCACCTGAGTCAGTCGCGCATCCCAGCCTTCGGCTGGCCAGGCCAGGCCTCGCAGCAGCCCAGGTTTCGCCACGCGGTGAAGTTCTGCGGAAAGTTTTGCAGTTGCTTCGCCTCTCGCGCCAGCAGGAGAAGCTGTGACGCAGCGTCTGGGGCTCCAGGCCCGGTCTGAAAAGAGAGGGTAGACAAGGCGGGAAGGAATTAAGAAGCAGAATAGGGGAAGATAAAGAGCGCGTGCTGGGATCCTTGTGGACCTCGCCGATCCTCTTCTCCAGCCTTCGCCTCCTCTCCCTCCCGACACGCACTCCCTTGCGGCCGGGTCCCCAGCCCTGTGCCCCCGCGCCTCCTCCGTCCCCTCCCACGCTGCCCGCTTCCCTTCCCCTCTGCCCCTCAAACCCTCCTCCAGGGTTCTGCGCTCCTCCCTCCGCCCTCCCTCTGCGGGGCCTGCCTCCTCCCTCCTCCTCTCCGGGAGGCATCACTTCGTCCGGACCCGGAGGAGGATGCGATCCCCTCGCCGGCGGTCATCTGAACCCAGCGCTAGGGCAGTCTCTGCACGCAGCCCTGCCGTGCGCCCTCGGTCCTCGCGTCCTCCGATCGCCGCAGGGATGGTACCCATACGACCTGCCCTCGCGCCCTGGCCTCGTCACCTGCTGCGCTGCGTCTTGCTTCTTGGGGGTCTGCGTCTTGGCCACCCGGCGGACTCCGCCGCCGCCCTCCTGGGTAAGGCGCTGCCAACTTGGCCAACTTTGGGGGCCGGCCCGCCGGGGAGTGGGGCCTCTTGACTTTTCCCTCCCTTTTTTCTCCCATCTTTTCTGAAGAATGTGTGTGTGTGTGTGTGTGCACGCGCGTGCATGCGTGTGTACGTGTGTGTGCGCGTGCATGCGTGTGTACGTGAGTGTGAGTGTGTGACTGGGGGTTTTAAAATTGTCTCCACTTTTCTGGGAGCAAGGGAGGAGATGAGAGGAGGAGCGCGCCTGGAGGTGGGGGAGGACCTGAGTGGAACCAGATGTGGCAGGCGGCGGGGGAGGGGAGCCAAGGCACCGCGGCCTGGGAGGGAGAGGGAGGGCTGGTGACTGCTCCTGTCCTGGCCACCCGGACCCCCGGCGCCCGCCCCGCGCTGGTCTGGGTACCTTGATATACAACCAGAGAGCCAGGGGCGCATTGTTTCTTACTCTGTACGTGAGGGGTCAGTAGTCTGTTCAGCGTCTGGCAGTGGGGTCTTTTATGTTTTCTTACTTGGTCAGCTTTAAGGACAACTTGTGGCCGAGGACTTACTTATGCACCGTTCGATCGTAACCCTGTGGAACAGTTTTGTGCCAGGAGAACCGAGTGCGCGTGCGTGTGTGTGTGTGTGTGTGTGTGTGTGTGTGTGTGTGCTCGTTTCTCACTTTGTGTGGTCAATTCTGACCAAATTGGCACTTCTCCAGAGTGGACAATCTTTGCTGCAAAAGAGTTTCTAAAGATACAAAACCACAACCCACAGAAGACCAACCACACAAGCCCCCAAATTGCACCCTTCTCTTTTCTGTATGTTTTTGTTGTTGTTGTTGTTGTTGTTGTTGTTTTGTTGTTGTCGTCGTTGTTATTTTAGAACTAACTGAAATGTGAGGTCAGACAGGTCCCTCGATAAGAAGCTGAACACTCATAAACATTGATAGGGCAGATCTTGAGGGGGGCAGGGGCACTCAGAATTTCTAAAAATGTTCTGGGAGCTGCCTCCACATCCCCTTTTTATGTTTAATTGGGGGGCTGGGTCAGCGGAAAGGGATGGGACCGCAGCTGCAGCTTTGTGCTAGGACTAGAGGGGCCCCTGAAGAGTCTGAGGCCTTTGCGGTGGCCTGGTGTGCTGTGGGCATTTGCTGAGAGGAAAGGTAGTATGAGGGTGACCCGAAGTCACATAGGAGCCTCCACCGCCCTTCCCTCCCACCTGGATCTGAAGCCTGCTTACACAGGAAGAAGCCTGGGCTCCTTGAAGCTTGGTAGCTCCAGCATGCCCCTCACCTCCTGGGGTTCTTGCCAGAGCCTTGCTCCTCTGTAAAGGACACAGGACAGCAGGATTCGAGGGAGGAGGGAAAAGACATCCAATTCCAAGAGCCTTAGCTTGGATTTTAAAGCCAGGCACTGGGAAAGAGCTGGGCCAGAGTGCTGACTTGGTCTTTTCCCCCAGGGAGCCTTTGACAGGGGGGTGGAGATGCCTGATGAGGGGCCCAGTCAAGGAGGAAAAGGAGGCTTACAGTGTCCCTATGCTTCCTAGCCTCTGCTTCTGTCCCTTCCTACTCTCTCAGACTGTCCTACACACAAAATGCCCATGTCTGAGCTGCTGTGTGGACTGGATCACCCTCCCGAGCCCTGAAGAAGCCCAACCTGGATTCACACAGCTGGGAGTGGGGGTGGGGGGGAGGGGCCCTGACTAAAGCAACTGAACAGGAGGGTAAAAAGGACAGACCTTCCCTGTCACCTAACAAACACAGCTGACCCACCCTACCCTGCCATCTGCCATGGGTCCCTCGTCTGGGAGGCTGGGTTAGAACCTGATGGAAGAGGCAAGAGTGTTTCACCGCCTTGGGGAGCCTGTGGCCTAGAAAGAAGTGCTTGTGGGAGGTAGGAGTTGAAAGGCACCCCAGGAGGGGGAGGGGAGGGGAGGGGCAGGGCTGGCAGCTTCCTGATCACCAGGAAAGGAAGTCCAGTGGACTCTGGATGAGGAATGGCCGCTCTTCTTGGGGATCAGAGGTGAAAGGACTGAAGGGATTCTTAACATAGGGTGTCAGAATTCATCTTTACCTCTTCCGTGACCCCATAAAATATGCTTTCCCTCTGATGCTGGTACACTCTCCCTGTGTCTCAGGGTAACCGGAAATCTTTCAGGAGGACGGCACAGGTTGAACCGGTAGTGAAGGGTAAAGGCTCTGTGGGCGAGTGTCATCTCAGCCTGGAAGCCCTGTCAAGTGCTTAGCATCCAATTTCTCATTTAATTCTGATGATAACCCAAAGAGGTAAGTATTGCTAGACCCATTTTGCAGAGTACAGAATAGAGCCTTAAAAGGAGTCTGATGATTTATTTTAGACACATCTAGAAAGTGAAAGGCTTGGACCAAGGATGGTAAATGACCAGAAATGGGAGAGTGTGTAGTCCAAGGAGAAGAGGCTCTCTGGAGGGAACAGGAAGGGGCCCCGAGAGAGAGGCCCCGAGGGAGGGCAGGTCAGGAAGGTAGTGCCTCTGTCGAGTATTTTGTGGAAGCTTCCTGGGTTCCTGGAGGAAAAGGTGAAGGAACCTGGCCAGGTGTGCGGAAGGCCCCATGAAGATCCCGCCTGTTGGGTGACTTTGGAACTCTGAGGTGCTGGAGGTTTCTTACAAAGTGAGCTATGGGTTAGAACAGAGGGACCTGCTATTAGGTGGAACAACGGGGAAACAACTGGAAAGTTCTCCTGTGGGGAAGGCCTTCCATCTAAAAGTCAGACAAAGATGGCTAGCATTCCCTCTGAGAGGTGTTGGGTTTTGTCTCTGCTACCAGAGCAACTGGACAAACCACTGCATGTTTCCCCAGCTCTTGACCAGGCAAAAAAGCCCTGAGCACCGTCGTCCTCCATAAAACTACACCTACCTGGCTCAAGCCAGCGGCCAGGGTCGCTGTGCTTCGACCAGGTTTCTCTTCTATTCTCAGCTTACCTGGGCAAGGTGATGGCTGTACACAGGGGAGCAGGAAGCTTGGATTTGGTCCCAATGTGCTCACACCAGAGAAGTCCAAGGCCCACAATTGGTGTGACTGTGGGTTAGGACCAAAAAGCCCTGAACTTCTTAGGGTCTTTGCAGGTTTAAGCATGGGGGTGGGACAAAATAACAACAGCAGTAAAAAAAAAAAAAAAACAAAAAAAACAACAAAAAAAAAACCCTTTTTCCTAAGGTGGTGGTTCCTCAAATCTCCTAGCCCTGGGCAGATCTCATCTGAGCCCCCGGGAGTCAAATGTTAGAGCTGTTCTTGGTTCGTCAAGATCGCACCACTAGAAAGCGGTGAACGGGATTCCGTTGCAGGTGAGGCCAGAGCATCTCAACCTAGCAGCACCAAGCCGAAACAAAAGCACCGCAGAAAGCAGGACCATTGCCGGGGAGCCCTAAGCCTACACTCCCCTGTGTTAGCTGGCTTGTCACTGCGACTCAGTTGTCTCATCTAAGCAACGTAAGGGAAGAAGGGGTTTTACTTTGGCTCTCAGCTTAGAGACGTCAGCCTGAAGTCAGCTGGTTCCGCTGCCCTGAGCCTATGAGGAGGCAGAAGCTTAACCAAGGGTCATGGCACAGAGGAATGCAGCCAGGAAGACCAGGAGGCACCAAGGACACGGTATACACTTCAAAGACAAGTTTCCAGTAACCTACTTCTTCCAACTAGGCTCTACTTCCTGGTTGCCCAGTAATGCCATTAAGACCCCATCATTAGAGCAGTTTGTCCATTAGGTTAAAGGCCTTATGATCTAATCAAAAGACTAACTCCAAACAATGTACTGAAGACCAAGCTTTTATACCCAAACAGAACACCCACCCACATGTCCTCTTGAAAGGGACAGTGAAGAAAAGAGTGGATGGGACAGTTCTCTGTTGTCAGCGATTGGGGCACTTGGTTCTTATACATCCCCTTGGGGCCCCAGAGGCAGAGACTAAGTTCCCTCTTCCTTGCCTGGGACCTTGAGATGGCTCCCCCCAAGGAGGCATTAGCAAATAATTGCTGAATGCCTGAAGAATCTGCAGCCAGGCACCCCAGCTCATGAAGGTAGGGATTTCATTCACATAGTCATTCATTCATTCATTCATTCATTCATTCCTCATGTTTACTGACCCTGTAGAGTGATGAGATCAAGATGACAAAGACCTATTCTTCCAGGCTGTGTGGTGGTGGCTGTCTCACATACATTTAATCCCAGCACTCCGGAGGCAGAGGCAAAACCTTTTTGAGTTCGAGGCCAGCCTGGTCTACAGAGGAACCCCGTCCTGGAAAACCAGACAGATGATAGATAGATAGATAGATAGATAGATAGATAGATAGATAGATAGATATTCTTCCTTTGAATCTAACTCCTTGCCCTGCACCTCCATGGGGGTCTCCCTGGACTTGGGGGGCTTCAGTATCACTGACAGGAAAAGTATCTTTTTAGCTCTTCACAAGATATAGAGAGACCCTTTCCTATGACTGAGTCCTATAAATCTGGGTGGGATGGGTCACTGGAGTGGTGATACGGCTCTTAGAAGTTGCCCTGAGCTCTGTAGATTCTAGTCACTCCTCGGTAGGCTAGAGGAGGGTTTGCACAATGATATCTGTGGCCCAGGAAATGCTGGGGACAGAATGCTCCAACCACCCAGGAAACTGGACTGCTTCCTCCAGACAGCACACCATGGGCTGCAGCGGGAGCCCTAATTGTTGGTTCCTGTCTACATTTAGTCTCAGGGCCACTCTCCTCTCTCTGCACCTTCAGAGTACAGCTCCTCAGAGCCGCAAAGATGCTCTGGGGTTAAGAGGACCTGGCTTTGATTCCCATCACCGACACGTCAGCTCCCAACTGTCTGTAGCTCCAGTCCCGGGGAATCTAACACCTCTCAGGGCACCGGGAATACACATGGTGCACAGACATACATGTAAGCCAAACACCCAGACTCCTGAAACTTAGATTACATTCAAAAATAAAAGTCTAGACCCTCCACAGACTTGACCCATGCTTTCTGATGACCTCTGCCTACCTCAGTTCCTCTGGCTGTGTATCACATCCTTCAGGAGACAGCTGTGAAACCTCAGCTCCTTTCCAGCACCCTGGCCCCACTCCTCCTCCATCACCTTCCTGGCATGCTCTGCTCCATACTCCCCGAGGCCCTCCCACTGCCAGGCCTTTGTACCTTCTACCAAGTAGGTCCTTCCTTCCCTTGGTCTTCCCGGCTTCGGAGCTTTCCTTTAAGATTCTAGTATCTTCAGGATACCTAGGAGGGAAAAGAACCACCAGAAGCTTAGAACAGCGAAGGGCCGTGCCTCTTGGATTTCCCAGGAAGCTCGTCAAAGAGTTGTATCCACGATGGTTGCATTGTTTTTTTTATTGCTGTGATAAACACCTGACACAAAGAGAGGAAAATTACTTTGGTCAGCAGTTTCAGGGGACTAACCTGTCTGTGGCCACACAGTCTAGTTGCATTGAACCTGAGGCAAGGTCAGAAGTCATGTGGAGGATGTGATAGAAAACTACTAACTTCGTGGCTGCTGGAAAAGCTGAGAGAAGGGGGCCAGGACCAGGTGCAACTTCCTTCAGCAAGACTCCACTTCTACTAGGTTATCAATAGGGTGGATTCGGCAAGAATCAATCCATGGATTAGGTTTGAGACCTTGGTGTCTTAGCAACTCCCCACAGCCCATAAGACTGTAACGCATGAGCCTTGTGGGAGATTTTAGGTTCAAGCTATATAATTTCTTCAGGGAAACTCTAAACCACCCGGAGGGATGTTTGAAAGGGTCATTGGTGTGGTCTCTTGTAGACTGAGGCAAGCGGGGTAGGTGTGGTCTAACTTGTTTCCTTTCTTCCTCAATCCTCTGGACTTATTAATGGGGAAGAATCCTTGAGACCAGAATTAATTAAAAGGCTGTGTGACCTCAGGCTCTGCTGTCTTCTTTTGGCACATGAGAAAAAGAATAGTCCACCTTGTAGGGTGTTGCATGAGAGTCGAACACAAGTCAGATGATGGATGTCTGAGATACACATCCTATGATCTTGGTATCCTAAGCTATTTATGTTTTTATTACTACTAAGAAAGAAAAACCTGTGAATATCAAGGGGCTTAACTATAAGGCAATCCTCAACACCCTCGGGCCTGGGCTGGAGAGATGACTCAGCAAGGTTAAAGGCACTCGATGTTCCTTGTAGAGCACCCAGGTGTGGTTCCCAGCACTCATGTCAGGTGGCTCACAACCATCCATAGCAACAGTTTCCAGGGGCATCCAGTGTCCTTTTCAGGCCTCCATGGGCACCAGGCACACATGTGGTATCCATCCATACATGCAGGCAAACACTCATCCACATGAAATAAAAATAAATAAATCTACTTTAAGAAAGGAGAAAACGAGAAAATTTTTTGTTTGGTTAGTTGTGGCTTTTGACTTTTTGAGAAAAGGTTCCTCTGTGTAGCCCTAACCATCCTGGAACTCATTCTATAGAACAGGCTGGTCTCAAAAATCACAGATCTCCTGCCTCGGCCTCTCGGTCTCTGCCTCTGCCTCTGCCTCGGCCTCTCNGCCTCTGCCTCTGCCTCTGCCTCTGCCTCTGCCTCTGCCTCTGCCTCTGCCTCTGCCTCTGCCTCTGCCTCTGCCTCTGCCTCTGCAGCAGGGTTTTAAGGCTCTACCTTATTTTTTGAGGCAGGATCTCTTACTGAACCTGCAGCTCACCATTGGCTAGGTTCACTGACCAGTGTTCCCATCCTATCTGTTCCTCCCAGCACTGGATGGCAGGTGCTCCACCATTCCACAGCCAGCTTTTTACATGGGCACTGAGCATCCAAACTCAGGACCCCATGCTTGGTCAGCAAGCCCTTTACTCACTGAGCCATGTCCAAAGCTCCTAGACCCTTCGCTTTTGGTTCCACTAAAAGCCAATAAACAACTCAAAGCCAGGTGACTCTCTAAAAGTAAATTTAAACCAAATTTGGGAGGGGCTTACCTGACCCTAGTGGCCCTGCCTCCCTCAGGCCTTTGTTTACCACACTCCCCTCTGCAGGACCTCACTTCCTTCTGTACTTAGGGAGCATCTTGCTGCCCTCCAGTGGGCTGTGCTAAACCCAAGGCCATCCCAGGAATACTGGGTGCTGCCCATAAGAGCCACCATACCTGCTTTCCTCCGTGCCCGTGGCACCAGCTTCCTGCAGGTCAGTCTCTCTCTGCTTAGCTCGTACCCGAGCACGCGTGCTGCAGGCTGGACACTGCCTTCAGCAAGAAGCCTCCTGAGCTCCTCTGATTATTTACAGCTCCCATCTCCCCCAACCCCAGCCTTGTGTGGCCAGTTCTTTCCTGCCTTTCTCATCAGGGTGTTCTGTTTGGGGGAAGAGGGTCCTGGGAGTCTCCGAGGACGAGCATCTAAGTATATATACTTCTGCATCCAAGCTGCCCCTCAGCTCCTTAGTCCTTCCACGGGTTCAGTGCCTGTGACACGGTGGCATTTAGGAAATAGTTATTGAGTTGGAAACAATGAAAGCAAGCAGACAAGTGTTCCAAAGACAATAAGGGACGTTTTAGATGATGTCATCATCATGAAAAACAGATGGCATCGGGTTAAATGAACTGTAGAAAGTCCGATGGAGGAGGGTAATTCCCAGAATTTAGAGCTTTAAGCTGTTGTAGAAATGTAATGTGGGACACACCAGAAACAGCACTTTGATAGAAAAATGAGCTTTTTACTTTGAATGTAGTTGGGACCACTGGATTTTACAATTAGAAAACTCTGGGGGCCAGCAGTGCAGTGGTGGGGGACATGGTTGGTGTATGTGAGGCTCTGGATGCTGGGAGCCGGGATTTCAGTAGTGGAAGACATGGTTAACGTGTGAAAGGCCCTGGGTTCAACCCCCAGCTCTGTACCTCCCACCGGAAAAAGAAAAGGGAAATTTAATTTCAATTTGCAGCTAATTATTCTTGAAGAAAGGCAGATGATATGCTGTCATGTAGAAGGTGCAAAGAAATTCAGTTGGCTCTTGGAGCTGGACAGATGGCTCAGTGGCTAAGAGCATGTACTGACTGCTCTTGCAGAGGACCCAGGCAGAAAGCCATTGGAAAAGACAAACAATATGAATCTGTGGCTTGCACATGTACACATGTTCTTACACACACGTGCGCACACACCCAACACAGTCAGATGTTCACTAGTTTTATTTTATGTGAGATTTATAAAATACATTTCATTCAATGAAAAAAGAAAGTAGCTGGGTGGTGGTGGTGCACGCCTTTAATCCCAACACTCAGGTGGCAGAGGCAGGGGGATCTCTGTGAGTTTGAGGCCAGCCTGGTCTACATAAAGTTCCAGTTCTAGGACAGCCAGGGCTACACAAAGAAATACTGTTTCAAAAAACATGAAAAGGGAGGAGGAGGAGGAGGAGGAGGAG
>NC_034603.1:72649535-72659535 GCF_900095145.1 Mus pahari
GAGGAGGAGGAGGAGGAGGAGGAGGAGGATATCACACCGCTCTGAGATCTACAGTAGGAACAGACACTTTCCTGGCAGCTAAACGACACCTCTAGAATTCATAGAAAAGCGCAGGTAAGTGTATTAGAGAGTAAGCTCGGGGACGCTTGGTTCTGTGTGAATGAATGAGTTCCTGTTTCATGCAGCAGCTTGCAAAGAGGAGGATCCGAAAGCCATACTATTTCTCGGGTTATGGCTACACGTGAAAATACCTGTACTAGATAGTTTTGTCAACTTGACGCAAGCTAAAGTCATCCGAGAGGAAGGAACCTCAGTTAGGAAAGCGGCTCCAGAAGATCCAGCTGTAAACAAGCCCCCAGGGCAGTGGTTCTTAACCCTCCGGGGTCCCAGATCAGATATCCTGCATACTAGATAATTACATTATGATTCATAACAGAGGCACATTTACAGTTATGAAGTAGCGACGGAATAATGTTCTGGTTGGGGGGTCCCCACAACATGAGGAACTGTGTTAAAGGGTCGCAGCCTTAGGCAGGGTAGAGACAACTGCTTCAGGCCATTTTCTTAGTAAGTGATTGATGGGAGAGGTGAGGGTTAGTTTTTAGTGTGTAGTTCATGGATTTTTCCAGTGGTGTGTGTTGGATTCTTTTTGTTCATTTGTTTTTATTGTTTGAGACAGGATGTCTCCCTATGTCGTCTTGGCTGACCTGGAACTCAGGAACTCGGAGATCTGCCTGCCTCTGCTTCCTGAGTGCTGAGGTTAAAGGTGTGTGTCACCCCACCCAACTTTTACCGGTTTGGTTGGTTTGGTTTGAGGTATCACCTCACTCTGTTACCTGGCTTCCCAGTCTCCATCCTCCTGCCTCTGCCTTCTGAGAATTCAGATTAGAGGCATCTGCTACCACACACAGCTCCCACTAATTTTTTTTTCATGTTCTCCTTGTGTTCATTCATTCCTTCCTCCCTCCCTTTCCCCTTTCTTTCCAGACAGGGTCTTGTTATAGAGACTGGATTCACCATTTGGCCTAAGGTGGCCTTGAATTCACAGTAATCCTCTACATCCCAGTCATGTAGTGTTTTGGGACTGGCTCCTATGTAGCCCAGGCTGGCCTGAAAGTCTGTTGTTGAGGATAACCCTCAATCCTCCAGTTACAGGCATGCACCCCCAATTCATGCAACCCTGGCGATTGATCCCAGGGCCTTATGTTAGACAAGCACTCTACCAACTGAATCTCGCCCCCAACCCCCGTTAATGGTCTTTGTGGGGGAGGGGCAGAAAAAGTTTATTTGCCTTACCCTTCCACATCACTGTTCATCGTAGGAGAAGGTCAGAGCAGAAACTCCAGCAGGGCAGGAACCTAGAGGCAGGAGCTGATGCAGAAACCATGGAGGGCTGCTGCTTACTGGCTTGCTCCCCCATAAATGGTTTTGAAGACTGTTTTAAATCTAGCTGTCATGGTTCTCCAACGTCCTCTACTCTGACCATGTTGCTTGGCTCCTGTTTGTCCTGGTGCTGCATTCCTGAGAGTTCTGGGCCAGCTGTCTTGTCTACATTACTTTCCCATTACTGGGTACATCGTAAACATCATCTCGGGGAAAGCTGCACGGCTGTGTGTCCTTCCAGTGTCACTAATGTGACAATGTGTTTGTTCCCTTGTTTTGTGTGGTACTGAATGATGACAGAGACAATCCTCTGTCACCTCAGACCGCTCCACTCACCGGGCAACTTCTCCTCAGTGTATGTCGTAGATAATGTAAGGGATTTAAACCATATTTATTTATTTATTTATTTATTTATTTATTTATTTATTTATTTATGGAAAAAAGCAGAAATGCTTATAACTGCAGTATTCATAAAAATCCAACCTAGTCAGGCGGTGGTGGTGCACGCCTTTAATCCCAGTACTCAGGAGGCAGAGGTAGGCAGATCTCTTCTAGTTCAAGGTCAGCCTAGTTTACAGATTGAGTTTCACAACCACTGATACACAGGGAAACCCTGTCTCAAAACAAACAGACAAAAAGCCGACACTATTAGCCTCCATTGAAAACTCCCCAAGTGGCCTTCAACAATAGAATGGATGACTTGAGACTTCACAATCGGGGATTATAATACATAGCAGGGCATGGACAGCTACGGCTTCCTGCAGGGGCTGGGTGAAGCCGGACTGTGCTGATCCAGATGCTGAGTCGTACACATGACTCCACCTCTATCAACCACTGAAGACTCACTCCGAAAAGTAGGCTGAACTAACTAACGATCTGTGTTGTCCATAGTAATGAGCATGGGAAAAGAACCAGAGAAAGGGTCTGTCCTTAAATAAAGCCTAGAAGAACAACGAACACGAGATCTATGTACAACTTGTGGTTACTAATTTGTAACCTGATGGGCAGCTTTTAGTTCTGCTGAGGTTCTTGTGATCACAGCAGGCAAGACTGTGATCAAATGTAATCAGTTCAGTCTCTCACACGCATACAAACCAATGAAGAAACAAAAAGCCAAACAACTCCTGGTAAGCCTGTGGTGAATGTACTCTCAAAGCAAAGGCTCAGTACCTCAGCAGTGCGCCTCCCTAGCATGCAGGGACACCTGCGTTTGATCCGCAGCATCACATAGATTGGGCGTGGTCATGTGCTTCTGTAATCCCAGTACTTGGGAGGCAGAGGTGAGTGAGTCAGCCGTTCAAAGTCATCTTTTGCTGCCTAGTGACTCTGGGGCAAGTCTAGGGTAAATGAGACCCTGTCTCAAAACAAAAACCCAAGCAAGATACCGTCTGTACGGCTCAAGATACCGTCTGTACGGCTCAAGATGGTTTCAACAGAGACCGGCACAATAATGCAAAGTCCTTAACGATCTGAGATGTCCTGATAAACTCACTGTAAAGTGAAAAGTCAAACGTTGGAAAAGCATTTAATGCCATCTCTGGCAGATGTCACAGTTGAGCTGGGCAGCCTGGAAGGCACCGGTTGTCTCTGGTGGAGAGCCGTAGTTCACCACTGCTACTAGCGTGGACAGAGAACCATATCACACACTGCCCGCTGGGAAAACATGAAAAATCAAACTTCAAAGAGTGTCTTTTACTGTATTAAAGTTGAAAGCCTTAAGCTGGGCATCCATCACGAGTAAGCTCAACATAGCATTTATGATTAAGAAATTGTTAGGTGTAATACACACAGCTTTGGTTCCAGCACTTCAGAGGCTGAGGCGGAGGCAGACCAAGCTATTGAACTTAAAGCCAGCATGGACCACAGGGTCAGTTCTAGGCCAGCCAGGGCTACATAGTGAGGCCCTATCTAAAATAATAATAGTAAAGGTTTTTATGAAGCAATAGCTAAGGAATAAGTGATATATGGTCTCTCATACAGGAAAGCATTTAGCTATAATTTTAAAATTACATATATATGTGTGTTGAATGTATATGTAGGCATGATGGACAGCTATGCCACACAAGCATGTAGGGGACAGAGGGCAGCTTGCTGAAGTCCGTCCCCTCCTTCCACCATGTGGTATCTGAGGGTTGAATTCAGGTTACCGGCCTTGTCTTTTCCTGTGGAGCCGTCTCTGAAGCCCAAATTATGGTATAAAAAAATGGTTTGACTTTTTTTTTTTTTTAACTCCACAAATATTTTAAAAGTCAGTACTTTCGGTGAAGAATGAAATAGAACCGAGATTCTAGAACGTGTGGTTTGTACTTGCATATTATGTGCGTACCCAATATGATTATTGGGTATTTAGGGGAGATAAGATAGAAAAATGCCACCCAAATTTAACAGTTTCTCATACACTAAACTGAATTATATGTTATTTAGGAGCCGTGATTACCGCAGAAGGGTTTTTCCTTAAACACATCTGCATTTTAGGTCAAAAGGTGGCAGCTGCCATTCTGCCAGCTGTGCAGTCACGTGACCCAAGACCCCCAGCAACTCTTTTTTTTATTTGGTTTGTTTGCTTGATTGTTTTTGTTTGAGACGGGTCTCGATGTGTAGCCCTGGCTGGCCTGGAACTCTTTATGTAGACCACGCTGGTCTTGAACTCACAGAGACCCACGTGGGCTACCAAGCCCAGCTTACTTTTCTCTTTTTTCTGGAAAGCATCTGTTTTCTTCACCTTTCCCCCTACACCGTTGCCCACCCTCACCCCCGTCCCCCGCTTTGGGGACCAGGTTCTGACTATGTAGCTCAAGTTGGCCCCAGGCTAACAACGCTCCTGCCTCTGACTTGTTTGTTTGTTTTTTGTTTTTGCTTTTTTGAGACAGGGTTTCTCTGTGTAGCCCTGGCTGTCCTGGAACTCACTCTGTAGACCAGGCTGGCCTCGAACACAGAAATCCTCCTGCCTCTGCCTCCCAAGTGTTGGGATTAAAGGCATGCACCACCACTGCCCAGCCTGTCTCTGACTTTTAAGTGGTTGGGATTGCAGATGTGGGCCATTACACCCGCTTTGGCCTTATTGATACAGTTTGTAAAAAAGCACTTTGGTCTCCAATTTGGTTCCCTTCAGTAGCACAGCTTAACAACTTCAGGGCTGCAGTTAACCAACTTTGAACAAAACTACAAAATGACAAAAAATAAAAAATAAAAGATCTGTACCAATCACACACATGTTTCAGGCGTCATGAGGGCATGGAGATCTGGTATATGACTGCCCAGCACCCAGCACATGCTGGACACGTGTTGCAGCTCACTTGGAAGGCAGAGACAACTGGACCCCAGAGCAAGCTAGTTAGATTAGCTGAATCACTGAGCTCCGAGAGACAGTCCCTCAACATATAAGGTTGAGAATGATCCAGGAAGACATCTACCTCTGGTCTACACATTTCTGCGCATGTATACGTGTCTCTCTCTCTCTCTCTCTCTCTCTCTCTCTCTCTCTCTCTCTCTCTTCACACACACACACACACACACACACACTCACACACAGATGGAACAATACTTACGTTGTTACTTTTATGGTTTATCATTGGGAAGGGTGTGAGTGTCAGGGTGGGCACATGGAGATTTGAGGACAACTTTGTAGAGTTGGTTCTCCCACCTTTATATGCCCTTTTCGAGAGCCTCAAAAGACCACAAGGAGCCGATGCCAGTGCCATCACACAAGAGTCTTTATTCAAGCTTCAGCTCGGGCCACACCATCTTCACTGACACAGCAGGACTGAGGGAGGTGAAGCCCTGAGCCCCGTTTCAAGCAGGCATTTATAGAGGCAAGTAAACCAGCGAGGGGTTTCCAGCGATTAGGGGGCTATCAGGGAACTTGTTGCCCTTTAAAATGATTGGCTGGTGCTGGGAGCCAAACCGTGAACTTTCATAAGTAAATATCTTTAGGTACAACTGTAACTTCTGCTCTCCTTCTGATTGGTGGTTGTTAAGGAGTGACCTGGAGACCAGGGCTAGATGCAGGCTTGGTGGTTAACTCCAATTCAGCCTTAGGTCCGGTTCTCTAAGATGGAGCCTGAGCCCAAGATGGAGTTGGTCTGATCTCTCAGTATCCTGTTAGCATAGCTCAGCAGGTAAGCTTGCAGAGGACCTGGGTTTGATTCTCACACCCCCAGGGTGGCTAACTGCCATTCATAACTCCAGTTTCCAGGGAATCTGGTGCTCTTTTCTGATCTCCTCAGGCACCAGGAACAAACACACGTGCCATGCTGTCATACTTACCAAAAACAAAAAAACAAAAAAGCAAAAACACTGTTGCCTGGTGAGGTGCCGGGACTTGAACTCAAGTCCTCTGCAAGAGCAGCATGGCTCTCAACCTCTTAACTGCATCTCTGCCCTCCATTTCAAGAACATGTCAACAACCCTTTCAATCTTCCGATTGTCAGCATCTGCATGGCTTCCATGTTCTGTGAGGAAAGAGTCGAAGGTTCTCTAGACCCAGGACGGTTTCCAACAGCACACGAGGGAGGGAGAACAAAGCCGACTCAACCACGCCTACATCCGTCAGGACAGCTTCTCCACACACGGCTAATTACTTCAAAAATGCGGTCTTTTACATTTATTCCTGTATTTGCATGGCTTCAAATTCAGGTCACGAGGCTTTCACGGCAAATATCTGTACCCACCAAGTCTCCCCTGCCGCTCGCCAGCACCGTTATTTTTAAGTTTAGATGCCAGGCGATGGTGCACACCTTTGATCCCAGCACTTGGGAGGCAGAGGCAGGCGGATCTCCTGGTCTACAGAACAAGTTCCAAGATAGCCAGGGCTACACAGAGAAATCTTATTTTGGAAAAGAAAGAGAGAGGGGGGGTAGTATGGGAGGGAGGGGCATGACTGAATTTGAGAGAGATACTCAGGCTTTAGCAGGTGAAGGCTGATGTGTTTATTAGAGATCCAAATGATGTCACTTTTTGTGACTAACTAAAGGTCATAAAGTGAGCTCTGTCTACATTCCTTTGCAGACCTTAAGATTCCCCTGGACTCTTCCCTGGCTCAGTTTATTTAGTTAAGAAACATTAGAACAGTATTTTGTTGCAGTGTTTGTACCAGACAGGGAGACTTCATGATTTTATTCCATTCTGCTAATCATTTCTATATAGGTCTGCCCTTTATCTTTTAAACAGTTTTTATTACATTGATTAATATGTCTATGTGTCTGTGTGTGCGTGTGTATGTGTCTATGTGTCTCTGTGTGCGTGTGTCTGTGTCTGTGTGTGTGCGCGCATGCGTGTTTATGTCAGTGCATGTGTGCCATGACACCCATGTGGCCAGAGGACAGTTTGTGGGTGTCAGTTCTCTCCCTCAGTTTTGTTCTTCTCTTGGATTGAATTTCAGCCTGGCAGCAAGTTCTTCTATTGTTTTGTTTTGTTTTAATTTTTTTTTATTTAATTCTCTCCCCACCCCTGAGTGTGTGTGTGTGTGTGTGAGAGAGAGAGAGAGAGAGAGAGTGTGTGTAAGGGTACCCACTGAGGCCAGGAGGTGAAGTTATAGACAAATGTGAGTTTCCTAACATGGCTGCTGGGACTTGAACTCAGGTCCTCTGGGAGAGCAATAAGTACCCTTGACTGCAGAGCTGTCTCCGTGGTACCTGAGATCTGTTTTTAAAGGATTTATAAGACAAAGGATTCAGAGGCCGGGGCGTGGTGGTGCATACTTTTAATCCCAGCACTCGGGAGGCAGAGGCAGGCGGATTTCTGAGTTCAAGGCCAGCCTGGTCTACAAAGTGAGTTCCAGGACAGCCAGGGCTATACAGAGAAACCCTGTCTCGAAAAACNAAAAAAAAAAAAAAAAAAAAAAAAGACAAAGGATTCAGGACCTGGATATGAACACGGGTATGTTCAGCACTGAGGAGACACACTGAGTATGATGAATCGTTGGAACTGTTTACTGGGGAGACGGATGGGAGTCCCCAGAGATCTGTCCGTATTCCTGTAGATCTCCCCAGTCACCTGTAAAGAAAGATTGGGTTCGATGGCTTATGCCTATAAACCCAGTGCTTAGGAGGTATAGTGAGTTCCAGGTCAGCCTGGGCTACAGAATGAGACCCTGTCTCAAACAAGAAAGAAAAACGAACAAAAAAACCCTGAAGAGGTGGGGTTTGCATCTCACAGTTTAGTTCACAGAGACGGGTGTGGGTGTGGTGTGCACCACCAGTCATTAGGTTGTAAAAGACCGGAGAAACCTGGGCTCAGGGCTAGGACTGCTTCATACTTCCCCAGCAATTCCTGTGAGAGTCCCTTGCATACTCCTGCCCGCCCCTACATCTGCCCTGCCCAGGGGTGTAGGCGGCGGTGGCGGCGGCGGGGTCTCACCGCCTTCCATGCGCTCCCTTCCAGCTGTGCGTCCTATGATTTCATTATTTCCCCGAGGTCTGCCTTCTGTGTTCGCTCTGCAGAGCTGGGGTGTGGCCGGGAGGGGGAAGCATTCCACGGTCCCCGCCCCTTCCGGAAGCCTCTTTTCTCCCTTACTCCCTCCTCCTTTCTAGAGAGACCTAAGGGACAGTCCAGAAGTTCAAAGGGACTGAAGGACGGTTTCTAGGGCCCCAGCGTGCCTGCTGGGGATGCGGGAAGAAGACTCTGCATCTGGACTGTGGGTTTATTTTTCTTTTAATTCTTCTGAAGAGTAAACATTTAAATCTGTGGTCTCTTTCCCCTTAGCCTTTCTTATCCCAACTGCATCTGCGAAGCCTGTTTCCCAGGCTCCGTGTAGTAGGAACAGAAGCAGATTCTTGCCCGAATATTAAGGCACAGAATTGGCTCCCCTGAGTGTTGTTCAGGTACAGGGCATCACTGTCCCCCACTCCCCATAGGACAGGAGTCAGTACCTTATCCAAATCAAGGCTCACAGCTCCAGGCAGCTGGCTCAGGGTCCAAGGATCTAAGCAGGGATTTGAACTTGGGGGTAGTCCAAATTCTAGAATGGTCCTTCCTGTGGTGACTTCTGGGGAAACAGTGGGGAAATGTCTCTTAACCTTGACCTGGTAGAAACTAGCAACTAGTAAACACAGGCACTTTTTGTTGTTGTTTTATTTTTAATTTTTTTTATTTTATTTTATTATTTTATTTTATTTTATTTTGAGACAGGGTTTCTCTGCATAGTTCTGGCTGTCCTGGAACTTACACTGTAGACCAGGCTGTCCACAAACTCACAGAGATCCACCCGCCTCTGCCTCTTAAGTGTTGGGATGAAAGGTGTGCACCACTACTGCCCAGTAAGCATGGAAATAATTTTAAGAAAGTTTGTTTGTTTGTTTGTGTTTGTTTTGTTTTTAAAGATAGGGTCTTGCTAGATAGCCCAGGCTTGCACCCATTCTCTACCCCATCCTTTCTAGCGCTGGGGCATTGGGTGTTCACTGCTACACCCTGCTGTTAAGATCCTTAAAATTCATAGAGAAGAAGATTCTAAACTCCCTGGACTTTTAAAACCAAGAAAACCATCCTTGACATTGGATCAGGAACTTGACAGCGTGAAAAGCTTATTACAGGCCGTGTCATGTTTTCTTAGACATATTGTACAGACTTTGAGACACTCATGAGAGGAACGTAATACACCAGATAGCACTGGCACAGAGCGCCGAACCCCTCCACTCCACCTCTGTCCGCCTCTGCTTTTCTCTCTCTCCATAAGACAGGACATCAATCTGAGACAAGCATGGGCTTTGATGGTTTGTTTTGGGGGCACACAGTCTCTCCATGTGCACAGGAATTCAGTGGTCACAGAGACCAGAGGACTCTGGCCCTTCTGGAGTGGATTCACAGATGGTTGCGAGTCTCCCTGCATGCCTGCTGGGAACTGAACGTGGGTCCTCTGCAAGAACAGTGGACACTCCTAACCACTGAGCCATCTCTCCGACCTTCTATGGTTTTTTGTTTTGTTTCGTTTTTGTTGGTTTTGCTTTTTATTAAAAAATGTAAAGACTTCTTCTTGATTTACATGACTGTCTTTTAAATAACACCCAAATCAAGGATAGAGCTTCTCAGCAGCTGGCACAGAGGTCAACACTGACTAATTGGCCCCTGAGGATGCTGGGATCATGGGTGTGAACCTGTGCAAGGGGGCTGTGGTGGGTAGTAATAGAGACCAGGACACTAAAGAACTAAAGAGTGCTTCAGTATAGAAATACATAGCATATGGTCTACAAGAGAGAGAGAGAGAGAGAGAGAGAGAGAGAGAGAGAGAGAGAGAGACCAAGACAGAGAAAGACAGACAGACAGAGAGAAGACAAAGGGGAAGAGAGAAAGAGAACGGGAGAGAGAGAGAATGGGGGAAGGGGGAGAGAGGAATGAGGGAGAGAGAGAGAGAGAGAGAGAGAGAGAGAGAGAGAGAGAGAGAGAGAGAGAGAGAAGCTAGTGACCCTGAATACCCCCCCAGATGTTCAGCTTCTCTCAGCTCCTGATTCCTGGCAGGCCTGCTAGCTCACTAGTGCCAACCCTCAGAGAGAAGCTGGAAACTCGTGTTCACGAGAAATCTCTCGAGTTTTAAATCTTGGTTCACTTTTCTCCCCACAGGAAGTGAAGGCCAAACACAGCTTGCCTGCAAGCTATCAGTTTAAAATACCTCAGGAGCAGTCTG
>NC_034603.1:72662035-72675547 GCF_900095145.1 Mus pahari
TTTCAGTCCTAGCTGCCCCCCCCAAATCAAAATTAAATTTAAAGGAATGATGCTTTTTTTCAAATGTGTATGGATGTCTCCAAATACGTTCACTCAGCCATTCATCCCCAGCAGTTATGTGGGTGTCTAACCTGGCATAGAGGCCAGGACCCAGATTTAAGTGATGTTCTGAAATAATATGCTTATAGTTCCCTCCCACACACTGATGGCTCACAGGAGCCTTGGAGACCTTCCTTCATAAAGTATTGGCGGTTGTTGGGGGCAGATCCTCGCAAGGTTGCCGAGGGCTGCGCTTTGGTGTGGCTGTGTTCCACCCACGCGTGTCCGGGTCTGAATTCCAGTTTTGTCCCGGGGCAGTGGGGTTGGACTGTGCTGGCCTAGAAAATCATTTCCTGCCGTCGTCGTCGTCGTCACAGTATCCGTGGTTGTGCAAGTGCCCGCATCAGGAAGGAAGTGGCTGATGGGCTGTTTGTTTTGGCTGGGGGCTCGCAGACGGCCTCTGGGGAGAGGGCCGGGTGAGCTGGGCACAGATCTCAGGGCGCCCCGGACAGGGACCTGAGCCAGGCCCTCGCGAGTGTGGTGGGCTCCTGGGATGGTTGGGGATGCGGGTCTGAGTCTTTAGTGAAGTAGCTGACCCCGAGGGTAGCAAAGAGAGTCTCTGGGGCCACTTCGATTCTTTTGTGGACTCTTTGGCTCTGGGCTTTGTCATGGAAGATGAAGCCTTGGAAGGGACAAGCTGAAAAGACATTGTGTTTCTTGGTCTTGAGAAGCCAAACGCCATCAGGGTGGGCTGAATGAGCTCCAACCTCTCCCCTCCCGTTTTGTTTGTGTTTGTTTGTTTGTTTGCTTGTTTTAGTAAAATTGTGTGTGTGTGTGTGTGCATGCGAGTGCATGTGCTTGTACACATGCTTGTGTGCATGTATGAAGGTACACTAGGAGACTAGAAGAGAGTATCGGATCCTGTGGATCTGGAGTTACAGGCTATTTGAGCTGCCTTACATGGTCACTAGCAAGTGAATTTGGATCCTGTGGAAAAGCAATGAGTGCTCTTTGTGTATGTTTTAGAACAGGGTCTTACTCTGTGGCCCTGGCTGGCCTCTAAGTACCAGTCATCCTGCTGAGACTGCAGACATCTGCCACGATGCCTGGCTAAGATCCAGTCGACCCAACAGCCAGGGAGAGAGCCAGGGTGGTGAAGGTTTGTGTTCCCAGAAAACCCCAGGGTCCAAGCCCCACCGAGACCCTTTTCCTGGGCCAGGGCTTCAGATCCACTAGAAACTGGGAAGTGGAGAGATCTAGGCTTCCCAGTCTCCAGCAAGGTGTCTTGCATTCAACGGGGAGGTGAGAATCTCACCCCTACATGGATAACACACTTCTCAGCCCACACATTAAACCAGAAGGAAGGACATGTCTGGAAAAGGAGAGAGGAGCCCATCCCATGGCGACATGGAGCAAGGGGCGGTGCGTAGCAAAGCACAGAGCAGCCTGTGCTGCAGGCAAAGGCTTAGGCAAAATCGAAGCCCGCAGTTTGGCCAGGCACGAAATGATTGCTGCTGAGCAGGAGGAAGGGGAGAGAGGGAAACCCACCTCAGGGTTTTGGTAGGGTGCAGTGGGGTAGGACTGTGTGTCTCGAGGGGAGGTATGGTTCCACCCCCTTGTTCAGAGTCCCTGTGTCTACAAATATATGGGCACAGTCTAGCAGAGGGAATGTAGGGTGAATTGCTGGGTCCCCAGGGCTGAGGACCCCTGAGCAAAGTGGAGCTGGCAGCTTCTGCTGACTCAAGGACATATCCAGGCTTGACCTCAAGGCCAATTGAAAACAGCTGCTTCTCTTGGCTGGCAGCCCCTGGGCCAGGCTCTGGCTCTCCCTGGAATGACCGCCTCACCTCTCCCTCTATGTGACTTGGGGAGGGGACTAATAAGAGAGATGCTGAAGGCCTGAAGGCCTTCTTTAGGTCAGATCTCCCTCCCACCCCCTAAAACCAGCTTTCCAAGAGCTAAGCCAGATGGTGGCCGGGCCCCCAGTTTCAGATTCCAGTGTCTGGCCTTTGCGCCTGCGGTTCCCCAGCTTGGAACACCCTCCTGTCCTCGCCTCTGCTCCAGCGAGCCTTCAGGGTTTCGTAGCACATGCCTTTCGTTCAACAGCGATTTCTTGAGTCTGCTGCTGCGTGTCAGGCACCGTGCTCGAATTAGCTCCTCAACCGCTTCCTTCAGCAGCAATGTCTTCAGCTTGTCATAGAGAGCAGCCGGTTAGCCAAGGGCTCCCACCTCTGGCCCGGTCTGCTCTGGGAATCTGGTAAGCTTCGGGGGCAGCGAGGAGGTTTCTGTGAAGAAATAAAACCTGCCTTTCCACATTGCTTTAAAACCCACTCTCTGTCTGTGCATGGGAATAAGTTTCCATGGCGATGGCCTGGACATCTGAGACGTGGAAAGAGCGGACCACCGCTTTGGCAGTACCAGGGAGATTCCTGCTATACTCTGGTGACCCGGAAAGCCCCTTTCCACCCAACACCTTCCTTCCAACCATGCAGCCTAAATTCGGGCTGACTGGTTTGCACGTGTTGATGTGTGGCTTGTAACTCTTGCATGGATTGCTTCAGGATGTTCATCTCTTCGGCTTCTCAGTAAACAGCTCGAGGGCAGAGGCCCTGTCATCGCATCTAATAATCCCCCTGCAGTACCTAGGAAAGGACTTGGTACAGGGTTGTCATCAGCATGGGGTGAGAGGGCTGGCGGGTGGGGGGAGCAGCCAGAAGGGTGGTCAGGAGAATGCAAGGTGGGGTCCAGCCTCCTCCAAAAGGATCGCCACGGCACTGCAGACCCAAGGAACAGGTCTAGCAAAGGCAGAGGGATCATGGGGCCTCGGTGTCCTGAAGAGTTAAAGTGCCGAGGTGGGCTCTGGTCCCAAGGATCCCTTCAGTTACCAGAAAAACAGGAGCATAAAGCAGTCAGGCTCAAAGGGGATTGGGGGTGTGGCTCAGTGACAGAGCACTTGCTCAGTGTAAACCTCTGGGTTTAAGTTCCCAACACAGCAAAAAGAAAAAAAGGGGTGGGGGTGGGGGACATGATCCTGGGTGATTCCTGGCATGAAGGTCAGAGTCTGGGAGAGCCACGGAAGTCCACGGGTGGAGACTGGATGCTCAGAGTTCCCGGGAGGCGCTTCTCCTTCCAGTAGTCAGCTATTTCCTTTTACTCCTTCAGGGTAGGATACTCGGCTGTTGGCAGCCTCCATCTAGAAATCTCTCCAGAAAGAAAACTTTCTTTATTCCAAGAGCATGCACTGACGGATTGGCCTGGTCTAAGTTGTGCGTCTGTCACATCAGAATGGCCAGGGGCTTGGAGTACTGTCAGCGGTCAAAAGTGAGCCTTGTGCCCACCCACAGAGTGGTGGGTGGCTTATTATTTATATAGAAAGAGGAGGGGTGGGAGGGGGAAAGAGGAGGGAGAAGAAAGGAGATGTTCACTGGGCAAACAAAAACAAAGAACAAGAGACTATAGGCTGGCAGCTCATTGACGCTAAGGACTGCCACCATCCTTACCACCTCAGTTCAGCACACTGTGGTGAGGACTGGGATCTGTCGTTGGGGCCTCAAGGCCTGGCATCTGTGACATTCCTTCCTCCTCCCTGGCCAGGTCTGCTATGTAGTTGAAGAAGACCTCTTCCTGCCTTCAGCTCCCAAGGGCTGGGATCATAGGTGTGCGCCTTCATGTGGATGGTATGCTTGTATGATTCAAATATGTGAGCACTGGGTGCCGTGTGTGTGTGTGTGTGTGTGTGTGTGTGTGTGTTGCTGGCCATTGAACACAGGGCCGTGTGCTTGTTAAGCCACTTATAATACAGTTACATCCCCGATCCTGAAACTCCTCACAAACATTTGTTAAATGGATGCATGACTCACACCCAACCAAGGCCCGGCGCCCAGGTCACGGAGGCGCTTCGTGTACTTCTGCATTCATAAGTCCCTACGCAGCTGCAACATGACAGCTAGCGCTGTCCCAGGCACCAGCAAGGATATGAGCAGTCGCTCTGCGCTGGGCAGGACCATCTGAGGTCCGAGTAAGAGCAGGAGGCTGAAGTCTGGGGATGGGCGTTTTTCACACTCGACACTGGCAGCCTGTACTTCCAAGTGTGTGGTGTACTTGGGTATGAATGAGGCAGGAGGGGCCCTTTGGGGACATTAGGCCTCTGCGCCTTGAGTCCCCTCCTGCCTGATCCATGGGAGCTTGAGGAGGACACAGATTCTAAGGACTGGGAGCAGTTCTCAGCAAGTCTACACAGTCTGCTCCACCAAGGCTATGTCGGGCCTCTCTCCAAGAGCCCTTGACTGGGCTGAGTCTTGGAGAGCCACCTCCAGGAACTCTCTCCGCCTTGTTCATTGCTCTCTAGCTCTCCCAGGCCTTTGTTCTCATCCAGGACCTGTTCTCAGTCACTAACACAGTAGCTCATGACCTGCATTCCTGCCCTCTGCCTCCAGATCCCGAGAGTCCCCAGAGCTCTGCCCTGAGCTGGCTTTCTGACCCTGAGAAGGCAACAGATTTCTCTCAGACACACAGCCAGACACTTGGAATTTAAGGGCTTGTTTCTTCAGAGTCATTGTCTTTCTCTAACTGGATCACAACATATCACAATTAGGAGGGTTACAAACAAGAGGAATTTATGTGGTCCTGGATTTGGAGGCTAAGAAGCCAAAGATTGAGGAGTGAAGAGTTTCAGTGTCTGGTGGTGTCTAATTCCTCCCACACTATTACCTCATAGGTTGGAAGGGTGGGGAGACTCACTTAGCTCGGGTTGGCTATGAACACCATTAAGTAGCCAAAGATGACCTTGAACTGACACTCCTCCTCCCACCTCCTGATTGCAGTGGTGGGATTACAGGCATGCACCCACTGTGCCTGGTTTATGTGGTGCTGGGAATTGAACCCAGGACTTTGTTCGAGCTAGGCAAGCACTCTACCAACAGAGCCACACCCCCAGCCTGACCCTTGGGAGTCTTTTATAAGGGCATGAATCCTATTAATTAATGTTATGACTCTAATAACTTCAGCACTTCCCAGAGGCCCACACCCTAACGCCATCACCTCCGGGGTTAAGATTTCAAAATAGATGTTTGGAGAGGGACGTAAATACACAGACTGTGGGAGAAAGGAAGGGTTAGATTAAGGGTAGAGGACCCAGTAGAGGAAGTTTAACCGTGGCAGCCACCCGGATGATACTTTGGGAAGCTCCTGTGCATCTTGCCAGAGAACACTCTCTCCCTCCTCATACAAAGAGACACACACCTTCTGTGATGTCAGGATAGAGGAACAGGGCTCTACCAGACTGCCCACCAGGCTGTTCTGGCAGGAGCGTGTGGCACGATGTGTTAGAAAAACCAATCCAGCAGTGTGGACGGGGAACAGAATGGCAGGCCGATTGGTTGTACTAGATATGAGATTTATTCATGTACACGCACCCTTGTTACCCAGCCTCTCCTAAGCACTGCTAAGTGTCGGGCCATATGAGCTAGGGGCACAGTGATGGAGAAGCCACCAGGAGCTTAGAAGCAAGAGGGGAAACAAGAAATAGAACACGCGGGAAAATAAATTCTGGTTCTAGAAATGGCAGGCTAGCTTGTTCAAGTCTAACTGTGACCAAAAATGCTGAGAGACTAAAAGTAAAACACAACATATGATGGTCTGAGGGCACTGGAGGACAACTAAAACCAGACAGATGTAGAGAGGGGAAAATATTCAAAAGACAAAAGGAAGGTAGGTAAGATAGGTGACTTAGCTGGCAAAGATGCCACCAAGTCTGGTGATCTGAGTTCAAGTCTCAGGATCTAAACAGTGGGAGGAGCACACACACACACACACACACACACACACACACGCGTGCACGCACACACACGCACACACACGCGCACACACGCGCACACACGCGCACACACGCACACACGCACACACACGCATGCACCAACACAGTATGCGTGTGTAAATTTTAAAGTGGAATAAAAAACTGAATAAAAAGAAAGTAAATTCTTAAGAAAGGAAGAAAATTAGATGAGTGGCATGTTGAGCAGCCCTGAGCACACTGCCCAGCTTGAGGGGTAATCAGGGCTGCAGAAAGTGGAGATAGGAGTTTAGAGTTCCAGAAAGGCTAAAAGCCAACAGGGAAAGTTCTAGAAAGGAAGCCATCATAGAATTTCTTTCCACAGAGCTCTTCAAAGCCTCAGTGGTCCCTACGTTGTGCATATGCAGGGGAAGGCTCCAGCTCCCCAAGTCCAGCCAGCAGCAGCAGCTGGAAGGAGACGTTTAGGTACCACCAGCCAGGGAGCCTGGTCATCATCTACAATTTTCTCCTAAAATCCCAGGACAGCCTCACCTCAGGACTGAGTCCAAGGACAAGGGGCACACCCTAAGACTCAAGGCATGACAAACCCTGAAACCCAGCTCCCACAGGATCCAAGTGATCCACTGTGAATGTAACTGGCCTGCCAAAATGGAATTCAACATTCTTTATAGGAAGATTCAAAACCATCACATTCCCTCTAGCACGCCATCTACAATGTCCAACACCCATGATAGCGGAGATGAAATAAAACTTAGTAGACATGGGGGCTGGAGAGATGGTTCAGCTGTTAAGAGCACTGGCTGCTCTTCCGGAGGTCCCAGGTTTGGTCCCCAGCACCCACGTGGCAGCTCACAACCATTCGTAACTCTAGCTCTAGGGGGATCCAGAATCCTTTTGTGGTATCCTTAGGTACCACACACACGGGATGTTCATACATACACCCGGGCACACGTGCATACACATTAAATAAATAAATACACCTAAAAAACAATTGGTAGATATTATCCACAGTGACTTGGAGATAATAAAAATTGCCAAATAACATAGGAATCAAGTTCACAAATAACTCAAATGGAGGGGGTAAAAATCAAAAGTGTTGCAAGGAAAATTATAACCAAATCATAAAATAGAGGACAACTATGGCTTATTAGGAGATCATAGAGGGTTTCTGAATATATATATATATATATATATATATATATATATATATATATATATATATTCTTCTGAAATGTGAGTTGTCAGGCGAAGGAAACAATGCAAAGGCCTTGAGACTGGAAACTAAATGGGACAAGGAAATTGGCGCAGCTTGAGTGAAGAAGAGTGTGGTCTGAACTCAGGAAGACAGTATGGCTTCCGTGTTAGAAAAGTCATCACTCAGGTGTTTATGTGCTTCTAAACACCGGGATCGTCTTATTTAGGGCTTTACTTGCTGAGATTAAACACCATGAACAAGGAAACTTGGGGAGCAAAGGTTTATTTGGCTTAGGTGTCCACATCACTGTTCATCACTGAAGGCAGTCAGGACAGGAACTCAAGGAGATCAGGAACCCGCAGGCAGGAGCTAAGGCAGAGCCCACGGAGGGGTGCTGCTTACTGGCCTGCTCTTCATGGCTTGCTCAGCCTGACTTCTCATAGAATCCACAAAGGGCTGGGCCCTCCCCTATCAATCACTAATTAAGATAACTAATTACAGTGAACTTATGGAGGAATTTTCTCAGTTGAGGTTCCCTCCTCTCAACCTTAGCTTGTATCAAGTTGACATAAAACTATCCAGCATGGTAGGACTTAGTGGCCCATAATGAGGAGCTTGAATTTTATTTGAATAATGATTGATTTCTTTTGAAGGAATTTAAGTCTATTGTTTCTTTTTTCTTTATTGCTATGAGGTGGTTGTGATTATTCTCTCTCTCTCTCTCTCTCTCTCTCTCTCTCTCTCTCTCTCTCTCTCTCCATGGTGTCTTAGTTAGGGCTTTACTGCTGTGAAGAGGCACCTTGATCAAGGCAAGTCTTAAAAATGACAACATTTAATTGGGGCTGGCTTACAAGCTCAGAGGTTCAGTCCATTATCATCAAGGTGAAGCATGGCAGCATCCAGGCAGGCATGGTGCAAGAGGAGCTGAGAGTTCTACATCTTCATCTGAAGGAAACCAGGAACAGAATGAGCATTCTCAGGCAGCTAGGAGGAAGATCTCCAAGCCCACCCCCATAGTGACACACTTCCTCCAACAAGACCACACCATCTAATAGTGCTACTCCCTGGGACAAGCATATGCAAACCATCACACATAGCAAATGCTACCAGCTGAATCATGTGCCTAGCTTCTCACTTTTTCTGTATGTGTGGTGCAGGGAATTTAACCCAGGACCTTGCTCATTCCTTCACTGAGGTACATCCCTAGCCTTTTACTCCAGTATTTAAAAGCCAATTATATTTCACATGTTTAGCTTTCTTTAAATATATTTAGTTTTATGCTGCATTATTAACATTTCTTTTTAGTTTGTTGTAATTTCCTTTAATTTGTCTAAACATGCTATCACACTTTTTTTTAAATTTTTTTTTTTATTCTTTAATCTTTTTTTACAGTCTTTATCCCCCTTCTGGTCTGCCCTCTGACTATTCCACATCTCATACCTCCTCCCCCACCCACCCGTCTCCAAGAGGCTGTCCCTACCCTCCAAGTTCCCCACCCCCACCCCTACTCCACCAGACCAACCCACTCCCTGAGGACTCCAGTCTCTTGAGGGTTAGGTGCATCTTCTCTCACCGAGTCAAGATCCGGCAGTCTTCTGCTGTATATGTGCTGGGGGCCTCATATCAGCTGGTATATGCTGCCTGGTTGCTCAGTGTCTGAGCAATCTCTGGGGTCCAGGTTAGTTGAGACTGCTGGTCTTCCTATAGGGTTGCCCTCTTCCTCAGCTTCTTCCAGCTTTTCCCTCATTCAACCACAGGGGTCACCCACTTCTGTTCATTGGCTAGGTATAAATATCCGCATCTGACTCTTTCAGCTGCTTGTTGGGTCTTTTGGAAGGCAGTCATGCTAGGCCCCTTTTTATGAGCACACACTATTAGCATCAGTAATAGTGTCAGGCCTCCCCTTGAGCTGGATCCCACTTTGCGCCTGTCACTGGACCTCCTTTTCCTCGGTCTCCTCTCCATTTTTGACCCTGCAGTTCTTTCAGACAGGAGCAGTTCTGGGTCAGAGTTTTTGACTGTGGCAACCCCATGCCTCCACGTGATGCCCTGTCTTTCTACTGAAGGTGAACTCTACAAGTTCCTTCTCCCCTCTGTAGGATATTTCATCTAAGGTCCCTCCCTTTGAGTCCTGAGAGTCTCTCACCTCCCAAATCTCTGGTACATTCTAGAGGGTCCCCCACCTCCTACCTCCTGAAGTTTTCTGTTTCCATTCTTTCTGCTGGCCCTCAGGGCTTCAATCCTGTTTCCCCCACCAATACCTGATGGTATTCCCCTCTTCCCCTCTATGTCCCCTTTCCCATCCAGGTCCCTCCCTCCCTCACCTCCACTCCCCACCCCTGTGATTGCTTTCTTCTCCCTCCCAGATGGGATTGAGGCATCCTCACTTGGGCCCATCAGCTTGTTAACCTTCTTCAGTTCTGTGAATTGTATCCTGGGTACTCTGTATATTTTAGTTAATAACATTTTTCTTATAGTATATTTATTAATATTGATGAAAGCCCTTTATACTAAGGAATTAACCCTTTGCCTCTAATAAGTTATATGTAATTTTATGACATGATTTCTCTTTTTGTTATTTGAGATAGGGTCTTCTGTAGCCCAGGCTGGCCTTGAGCTTACTATGTGTGGCCAAGACCAACCTTGAACTCTTGGTCTTTTTGCCCTCACCTCCCACGTGCTGGGATCACAGACCTGTATCACCATGCTGGGCTATCATTTGAGTTTGCTTTTGACATTTATCTTGCTTTGAAAAATTCATGTGCCACGGAAGCCATTCCTTTTCCTTTTGGCTTTCGGTGCTCCAATAGTATTAAGTTTTTCTGGAATATGTTTATTCCCTTGGAAGGTCATGGTGGACGCATTCTAAGAGTGGAAGCACAAAAAATAGACAGAATGTGGGGCTTGGACTGAAAAGACTGAGTTCAAATTGCAGCTCCACCTTTCACCAGCCTTGGGCCTGTGCTCATCAAATCTCTTTATCCTGTGCCTCTAACTCATAGACAATGTGTACCAGACCCAGTCCCAAACACGTCGTCTGTGTGTCAGTCATTCCACTTGCTATCTGAGGTAGTTTTACGATGGAGAACTCTGTCAGAAACAGGTTAGGCTCTTGCCCAAGTTACCCAGGACTTCACAAGTTTTATCCTGGATTGCTAGTACCTTGCTGTTGTAGTTTCTGTTGCTGCTATGAAGTGCCCTGACAAAAACAACTTACAGGAAAGTTCTGCTCACAGTTCCAGGCTATAATCAATGACTTCAGGGAAGTCAGGGTAGCGGGAACTTGAAGCAACTTGTCACATTATTAATGCATGTTTGTACTAAGCTTGGTTTCTTCACTCTTATGCCCATCCGGATTCCTTGCCTAGGGAATGGCACCGCCCATATTGTGTGCGTCTTCCCATTTAAATGAATGGAATCAAGATAATTTCCCATAGACAATCACGCAGGCCAGCCTGATCTAGATGGTCCTTCACTGAGACCTTTCTCAGTTGATTCTAGATTGTGCCAGAGTGGTGTTTTAGACTAACCATCACAGTGGTGGGTACAAACACACTCTTCAGGTTGGAATGTGCCATAAGTGTGTGTTGTATGCATAAGTGGCAGCCTGAGCACAAGAGGAGGGCGGTGAAGTGTGAGTGTTAGAGAGACGCAGGTTTGTTTACTGTCTGGGGGACACTGTGGAGGACGTTGTGTCTCTAAGCCACAGTCTTTCCTATCTTTTGTTTTCTTCTTTCTTTCTTTTATCCCTTGAGATACTGCTCACATATTATAACATTTATCCACTTATAATGTGGTTAATTGAGTTTTAGAATATTCCCATGAGAATTTAATTCTAAAGTATTTTCATCATTCCTCCTACCCAAGAAATACCTTAAAAATGTTTTTAAGCAACCATTCCCTATTTCTATCCCCAGACTTCCACTAGTCCATGTTAAGTTTTGTGGTTTTTTTGGGTTTTGTTTTTGTTTATTTTTTTTGGTTTTTCAAGACAGGGTTTCTCTGTATAGCCCTGGCTGTCCTGGAACTCACTTTGTAGACCAAGCTGGCCTCGAACTCAGAAATCTGCCTGCCTCTGCCTCCCGAGTGCTGGGATTAAAGGTGTGTGCCACCACGCCCAGCTAGTTTTGTGTTTTCATCTGAAACTATTGTGGGGTAGGTTGGAGTGTGTGCCGGCATGTATGTGAATGTGTGTGTATGTGTGTATGCATGTGTGTGTGTGTGTGTGTGTGTGTGTGTGTGTATGTGTGTGTATGCATGCACGTCTGTGTGTCTCATTGACTACATTTTGATGTCCTAAAACAAACAAACAAACAAATAAGAAACAAAACCAAGCCAGGCATTCAAGAATTATGGGGAGGATGAGTGTTTCAGTAAGGAGGAAGAGAGGAGAGGTTCAGAAAGATCTAGAAGGATGAACTCTAAGAAGCTGAGGCCTTGTAAGGTCTTCAGGAAGGTACCGTCATTCTCCTTCATGGTGGAGACAGCCCAAGAACCCCATGGATGTCTGAAACCATAGTTAATGCCAGACCTGAAACACAATGTCTTTTTCCGACAAATACATGCTGGTGATAAAGTTTAATTAATAAATTGAGCACAGTAAGAAATTAATGATGAGGGCTGGAGAGATGGCTCAGCAGTTAAGAACACTGGCTGCTCTTCCAAAGGTCCTGAGTTCAAATCCCAGCAACCACATGGTGGCTCAAAAACCATCCATAATGAGATTTGATGCCCTCTTCTGATGTGTCTGAAGACAGCTACAGTGTACTTAGATATATAGTAAATAAATAAATCTTAAAAAAAGAAATTAATGACGAGGAAATAGGACAATTATAAAAAGACTTTAATGGTAGCTATTTAAAATGTAGGGATTAGCCAGGCGGCGATGGTGGTGCACTTTAATCCCAGCACTCAGGAGGCAGAGGCAAGAGGATGTCTGTTAGTTCAAGGCCAGCCTGGTCTACAGAGCAAGTTCCAAGACAGCCAGGGCTACACAGAGAAATCCTATCTAAAAAAACAAAAAGCCTTAGGGATTATTTATTTCTAGAAAATTTCCATTTACTATCTTTGGACGGCAGTTTTCAGTAGATAACTGACACTGAAGAAAATGAAGCCACAGATAAAGGCACATGTATGTGTATGAAGCACCTGTATGTGTTTGATGCCCATGTATGTGTATGAAGTACATGTATGTGTATGAAGCACCTGTGTGTGTATGAAGCACCTGTGTGTGTATGAAATACATGTATATATATGAAGCACATGTATGTGTATGAAGCACATATGTGTGTATGAAGCACATGTATGTGTATGAAGCATTGGATATGCTGTGTAGAGTTGGGTTTGATTTTACAGTGAGGCAGAGGCCTGGATCCTGCTTCCAAGTGGATGTGGACTGAACAGGAATGGACTATGCCACCTCTCGGTACAGGAACAATAGCAGTGTCCTAAACCCTTCCTTGAACGGTGACAGAGAGGACCAAGCGATTAACACACGAGACAAGTACTGTCCGACGGCCAGTGTTTGTAGGCCTTAGCAGTCATCAAGGCTGAGGTATGATGACTTCCTGTCCTGCCTTTCCTTCCAGAACCTGATGTCTTCCTCATCTTCAGCCAGGGGATGCAGGGCTGTCTGGAGGCCCAGGGTGTGCAGGTCCGAGTCACCCCAGTCTGCAATGCCAGTCTCCCTGCCCAGCGCTGGAAATGGGTCTCCCGGAACCGACTCTTCAACCTGGGTGCCACGCAGTGCCTGGGTACAGGCTGGCCAGTCACCAACACCACAGTTTCCCTGGGCATGTACGAGTGCGACCGAGAGGCCTTGAGTCTTCGATGGCAGTGTCGTACACTAGGGGACCAGTTGTCCCTGCTTCTGGGGGCTCGTGCAAGCAATGCATCCAAGCCTGGCACCCTGGAGCGAGGTGACCAGACCCGCAGCGGCCATTGGAACATCTATGGCAGTGACGAAGACCTATGTGCTCGACCTTACTATGGTGAGGGGCTACTGCAGGCAAGAGGTGCCAAAGTGATAGGTTTAGGATAGCAAGGCCTTTGACTGATGTGGGCCCGTGACAGTCACTGTTTAATAGGAATAAGTTTTAAATAATTAGGAAAATTAACTTCAAAGGGTTTAACTTTAAAAAAAATTAGTGAGTGGCTGGGGAGATGGATCAGTCAATAAAGTGCTTGTCACATAAGGATGAGGTTAAATCCCAGAGTCTGCATAAAAAAGATACATGTATGGCAGCATGCCTATAATCCCAGCACCGGGAAGGCAGAGACAGGAGGATCCCTGGGCACTCTTGCTGCCCCTATAAGCCCTAGGTTAATGAGAGAACCCAGGGTGCACTGGGTGGTGGTGGTGGTTCACACCTTTAATCGCACCACTCAGAAGGCAGAGGCAGAGGCAGAGGCAGAGGCAGAGGCAGAGGCAGAGGCAGAGGCAGAGGCAGAGGCAGAGGCAGAGGCAGAGGCGGCAGAGGCAGAGGCG
>NC_034603.1:72675567-72689317 GCF_900095145.1 Mus pahari
GGCAGAGGCAGAGGCAGAGGCTGAGGCAGAGGCAGAGGCAGAGGCAGAGGTAGAGGCAGATAGATCTATGAGCTTGAAGCCAGCCTGGTCTACAGAGCAAGTTTCAGGAGAAACACTGAGAAACACTGTCTTGGATAATAAACAAACAAACAGACAGAAAGACAGATAAACAGACAGACAGATCTATCATACATAGATAACCCAGATGGCAAAAAATCAGAAGCAAACATTGCAAATAAAATTATAATCCCATAAAATGGAGGATAGCTGGTTTCTTAGGAGTTGTGACCTTTTTTTTAATTTTCTCCTCTGAAATGTAAATCGTCAACAGGAGAAGGAAACATTGCAGTCTTGAGACTGGAGACACCCAACAGGGGCATAGAGGTCGGTGCTGCATCTAGTATCTACAGGCACATACTTGCATTGGAATACATACCTGCTATATGTAAATACCCATGTATGGGTGTGCACACAAATAAAATTAAAAATTTGGGGTCAGCTAGGTGGATCAGTGGATAAAGGTGTCTGCTGCTAGGGACCTACATGGTAGAAATAGCAAACTCCTGAAAGGTGCCCTATCTCACCCCCCCCCACACACACACACAGACATACCACGTAGACTCACAGACTCACTCACACAGACATACCACATAGACTAGACTCGCACACTCATACACACCACAGACACACCAAATAAACGAATAAATAAGTAAATGTAATTAAAAATTTGAAGATTAAAGAGCAAAAATCAAGAAAATTTCAAAATTAGCTTGTAGCCTCCCATAAAGTGGCAGAGTACACACAGGCAAGGGTTCTCCCTATGCCCAGGGAAAGTGGCATTATGACAGGAAATGGGGTGGCTATGGAGGCTAATCTGATTATTCTGGTAAAAGGCTAACGCTATAAAGAGGATTGCCCTGAGCCTCCAGTGTGTTAAGCCCAGTTAAGGGCCTTAGAGCGTGGTGACTTTTAAGACATGGTAGGCATTGTGGCTCAGGCTTCAGTGAGGCAGGAGCACTAAGGCCAGCCTTGACTATGCCGTGCATTGGAGTCCAACCTGGGCTATGTCTCAAAGAGAGGGGGGAAGAAAGTGGGTCTGCAAGCATTTTGGACTGAGAGGAGATAGGAGAAGTGGCTAAGAAAGTCACTCCTAAGCTGTACTCATCAGGTGACAATAGAAACGTGTCATCGGTGCTGGTGAGATGGCTTCATGCATGAAGGTAACTTGTTGCCAAACCTGACAACCGGGGACGCCCGTAGTGGAAGGAGAGAGCCAGCAGCCAAAAGTTGCCCTTTGACCTTTATATATTATGTGTCTCCCCTCCCCATGAAAAAATGCAATCAATTTTTTAAAATCCTGATAGCGTATTAAAATAATGAAAAGAACTTAAGATTATACTGCTTATAAAAAGCGATGGCCTAAAGTTAAGTGCCTTCGCCTCCCACTCACTCTCCAGAGCGATCTTGTGGCAGCACCACACAGGTTTTGTAGGTAGTTAATGGGGATCTTAGTCACTCAAGAGCTCGTCACCGGATCCATCATTGAACCTTTGTCCTGGAAAGACACTCATGTTCCAAGATAGACCGTTTAGGGACATCCTGGAGCCTTGGTGGCGTGGCTAGCTGGCTCAGCTCTCGATGGCACCAAAAAGGCATTGGAAGAGTTGGGAATCTCCTCCTAGAGGGTTGTGCGGTAGGTCTGTCCCACGTCCCTCAGCTGTCCCAATAGCAAGAGTTGGTTCTCTTTAAAGCCATTGTCTGGTGCCATCGCCTCTGACCCCTTGACTCCCCAGACCCCTGCTTTCTCCTGTAGTCCCATTCTCCTGGGTTCTAGGAGGATTTCCCTGAGGGGTGAGGTGGGATGGACCTGTGGGGGCTCCAGGCACCAAGGCATACCTCTCTTCCCCTGTAGAGGTCTACACCATCCAGGGAAACTCCCACGGAAAGCCGTGCACTATCCCCTTCAAATACGACAACCAGTGGTTCCACGGCTGCACCAGCACTGGCCGGGAAGACGGGCACCTGTGGTGTGCCACCACCCAGGACTACGGCAAAGATGAACGCTGGGGCTTCTGCCCCATCAAGAGTGAGAAGCCCTGGAGGGGGGGCTGGTGAAGAGGAGCTGAGGTGGGGGTGGGGGAGACTCAGAGAGGGCTGAGGAACGTTCGCGAACGGATGGATGGTGTAGCTTGTGGGAGTTGTGGAGGGTCTATGGTCCGTCTGTGGTGGTGGCAGGTAACGACTGTGAGACCTTCTGGGACAAAGACCAGCTGACTGACAGCTGTTACCAGTTTAACTTCCAATCCACACTGTCCTGGAGAGAGGCCTGGGCCAGCTGCGAGCAACAAGGCGCAGACTTGCTAAGCATCACGGAGATTCACGAGCAGACCTACATCAATGGTGAGGTGAAGGGCAGCCCCCTGTGGCTGAGGTCTGACCCATGCGGGGGATGGGGGGACACCGGGAAGTCTGAGATCAGCCCCTCCTCCTCCCACCACAAGACAGGACACACACCACCACCACCCCTGCCCCACACACTCTTCCATCTTGGGGCGGGCAGGTGGGGAGAGAGAGGTGGTGGGCAGGGATTCCCTTTCTCAGGAAGCGCTCTTTCTGACAGGACTCCTCACGGGCTACAGCTCTACGCTATGGATTGGCCTCAATGACCTGGACACCAGCGGAGGCTGGCAGTGGTCAGACAAGTCAGCCCTCAAGTACCTCAACTGGGAGAGTGGTGAGGCATGGGGAGCCCATGGACACTGGGCTTCCTTCTATCCTACCCTAGAGGTGGGAAGTCTGGGTTTCCGCCCTCTTCTGGAATGGCCCCCTAGCCTGTGAAGTGCCATGGTATGAAATGGGAACTGCGTCTGCCCTCTCAGGTAGCTGAGTCCTGGTCCAGGGCTTGGTGACCGGATCTGGTTTTAGTCTCGTTCATAGCTCTTAGACACATAGCTGCACCCATAAACCCAGGGCCAGGGAGATAAGAGCTAAAGTTTACATTGCTCATTAAGGGGTTCAGTGTGGCATGACCCAGGGGTACAATATACAAGGTTGGATGGAGGCTGGGCTTCTCTGGCTAATGCCGACATCCCGGGGAGTGGAGGGAGAGAAGAGGCCCAGAAGAGGGCTTGGGAGGGACACAATTTGAGCTTCCCTCTCCTGGGGTGCTGGCACCCTGCCTGACCCACAGATCAGCCGGACAACCCAGGTGAGGAGAACTGTGGAGTGATCCGGACCGAGTCCTCAGGCGGCTGGCAGAACCATGACTGCAGCATCGCCCTGCCCTATGTTTGCAAGAAGAAACCCAACGCCACAGCCGAGCCCATCCAACCAGGTGAGCCGGGTCACAAAGGGCTAAGGACATCAGGGTCCCAGTCCTTTCAGCCTTTCTTATTCTACAGACAACAAAGTGACTCTGGTTCTATTCATTATTCAGCTAGTCTGGAAACATTGGAATGCGCCGTTAGTCACTGGGTGAACATACTCTGGGAACTGTGTAAAAGGCTGGCAGTCAGTATTCACCAGGCCCGGTAGAGACTGCAGTCTGATGGGGGAGGGAGGTCACAGACACCTTAATACTTAGAATGCCCTGAGCTATGGACTACCAAAACCTGTAACAGACGGGAGCTGCGGTGAGTGACTGAGCGCCTGCGAGCTGAGGGTTTTGTGAATGTGATATTGAACTTGAGGTTTTCAGGTTGATAGTAAGTTTAAAAGACAGAGGGAGGGCTGGGGCAATAGCTCGGTTCTGGATCTGAAAGCATCCATATTAAAATAGAACACCAGGTGTGGTGGGAACACCTGTAATTGCAGTTCTGGGGGGGCAGAGACAAGAGGGTCCCTGTGGCCTACTGACCTCCAGGTCAGCCTACTTGTTAAATTCCAGGACAGCAAGAGATAATAATAATAATAATAATAATAATAATAATAATAATAATACCACCAATAGGAGAATGACCCCCCTCCCCAAGGAAAACCCCAGTTTGTCTTCTGGCCTCCACAAGCACACGTTTGTACCTGCACATACCCACAGAGGCAGAGGGAGGTGTGGGAGGGAAGTGATTCCGGCAGTGGGAGCTGCTTGTCGCTAAGGTATGGAGTTTAGGGAGAGCCAGACAGCAGCCGAGCAGCACCCGGAGGCCTGTTAGCAAAGTAGACTGGGA
This sequence comes from Mus pahari, assembly GCF_900095145.1. Lineage (NCBI taxonomy): Eukaryota > Metazoa > Chordata > Mammalia > Rodentia > Muridae > Mus > Mus pahari. The sequence continues at coordinate 72,679,731 of NC_034603.1, forward strand.
GGACCCACCCCAGATTAACTGAATCAGAGCCTACATTTAACAAGACACCCCCCTCCCTCGGGTGATTCGTAAGCAGGGCGTTTGACGTGAGTGCAGAAAGGCAGGTTGCAGCCGGTCTTTGAAGTCTGAGTGGGACTGGGTAGCCCATGGGAACGGTCTGACTGGGTTCCCATGGGAACAGCCTGACTTTTAAGCCTAGGAGTGTCTTGCTCCAAGGTGTGATTGAGAGATAAATCTGAAGCCTCCTGAGAAAGATGGAGTGTGGGGTGATGGACAGGACCTGCTTTGGGGACTGCCCCTTCCTGACATGTGGCCTTGGCTCTCTGGGATGTAGGATCCTTATTTGCACATTGAGAATGGGTGCATTCCTCACTTACTAAGTTAGTGTAAAGCTGGAGCCCTGGTTCGGCTTAGCCCAAGGAATGTCTCCACAGCTGGCATTTCCCAAGCGGTGTAAACAACAGGGGCCACTGTGGTCCAGCTTCTGTAGCTGTGGGGTTGCTAAAGTAGAGATGTTCAAGAGAAAATATGGCAGAGAGGGAGACAGAGGGGACCCTGCAAGGACTCTTTCCCCCGTGGCTCACCTGGGGAGCTTTCCTCCAGTCGCAAGGACCTAAACACACGTCTGTGGCTTGGATTTGCCTCTTGCCCCCATTCGGCACCCCAGATGTTTGCAGGAGACCCATTCTAAGTGAATGGCCAGTCTCACTGTGAAGGACGTGTCATTTCCAAAGCAGGGGAAACATTTCCACAGGACCCTTTCTTCCCTCAGGACCCTGGGACTTGACTAGCTACTAAGATCTGTCCTGGAGCTCAGAGTCATAACCACTGGCTAATGAAGGACGATTGCTATTTCTTGCACCGTGGAGCTCCCCTGTCCCCTTTCTCAGCCCACCCACCTTGAGGAGTCTCTAGTCAGAGCATGGCTGGGATACCCCTCAGGTGACCCGGATGGAGCTGGCCTCAGAATGCTAATCTGGGGTGCATAGGACAGGCTCATGTCCTCACTCCTGCCTAGACAGAATCCTGCCCGAGCTTGATTTTGTGGGTGGTTTGATGAAATTTTGTTTTCTTCTGCCAAGACCCAAGTGAGGACTTGTTCGCTTCAGTTGCCCTCAAACTCCAGTCCCTAGCAGATTAAACCCCCAAAGCACCTCTGTGGGTGCAGGGGAGGGGCTTCAGAAGCAGGAAGAGGTGTGGAGAGGGGAGGAGCTAGTGAGCGACTAAGAGAGGGCATGTGACCAGTCTGCCAGACTTTATGGGCCCTGCAGTGTTCCTGGCTGCTCACCCTACCTCTGGTCGGACTGGGCCTCACTATCACCCAAGGCTCCCTCCCTCATTTCTTTTATCCAAGACTGCCGAGGCCAACACAGAGGGGGTGCCCTGTGGATCTATTTGATGGAGGCTTCATTTATTAAGCATAATGTCCTTGAGTTAAGTTTGAGTGTCGTAGCAGGAAACCCTATTTGAGACACTCAGCCAGAGATGGTCTGGCTATATCTGCTATCCTGGGTTTTAAATATCCTAAGGCTATTGTCACGAAGAAGGCAGATGAGACAGATTAGGAAGGGGGGGGCATGACACCCATTGGATTCTGTCTGAGCACCCCCATGTGCCTCTCCACAGACCGGTGGACCAATGTCAAGGTGGAGTGTGACCCCAGCTGGCAGCCCTTCCAGGGCCACTGCTACCGCCTGCAGGCTGAGAAGCGCAGCTGGCAGGAGTCCAAGAGGGCGTGTCTGCGGGGTGGGGGCGACCTCCTTAGCATCCACAGCATGGCTGAGCTGGAGTTCATCACCAAACAGATCAAGCAAGGTGAGGGGCTGCTTGGCCTCAGTACTGGGTGGAGGCGAGGGTCGGATGTCCAATCCCTTCCTACCTAGGAAGCACAGAGAATCTTTCCTTCATGGCCGGCCCGGGGCTGACCGCAATGTCTTCTGCCTTTCCTTCTTCTCCTGCCCCCCTGTACTCCAGAAGTGGAGGAGCTGTGGATTGGCCTCAATGATTTGAAACTGCAGATGAACTTTGAGTGGTCTGACGGGAGCCTCGTGAGCTTCACCCACTGGCACCCCTTTGAGCCCAACAACTTTCGTGACAGCCTGGAGGACTGTGTCACCATCTGGGGGCCGGTGAGACTCTCCTTGCTCATAATAGCACCAAAGCACCCCCTCCACCCGCGTGCTCTCAGCGCCTCGCCACCTCCCCCACTGAAAAATAACTGTCTATTATCAGCCCTTGTGTATCCCAGGCCCCTCCCTTTCACAGGACCGCCTGGGAGGGTTAGAGCCCTACCTTCACCTCCACAGCTAAGTCACCTGCAGGGCTAGGAGAGCTAATTTCCCAGAAGCCTTAGACAAACATGGCAGGCCCATTCTTGGTCGCTTGCCAGCTGTCCCTTCCTACCAGCAGATGGCACCAGAACCCACGCAATGGCGTAGCTGGGCGAGCAAGGCCACTGGGTTCCCGCCCTTGCCCTCCAGGACCTTTCTCAGTTCAGGGTTCTCTCTTCTCAAGAAATCATGGATGACTGTTGCTTTGCCATGCCTTGACTCAGACCCAGGGTGAGAGTGGGTGGGAGTGGAAACTGAGGCAGGGTTTTGACAGAGAAGAGCCCCGAGGACTGGGCAGAGTCCCCTGCTTTCACATGAGGACCCAGGGCCTAAGCCGCAGATCTGTTTGCATAAACCGGTTCTATTTAAACATTTAAATGATTTGGTGAGCAGCTTCTATGTGCCAGGAGTCCCCTGATTCGTGGGATAAACAGATGCTGTGCTGTCAGGGTGGGGCGTAAAGGCAGACTCCGTGCTGACTGGGAGGCCCCAGGGCCCAATTCCTCTTCACCATCTGCGATTCAGGTCTGGGCACACCAGCCTTTACTCTTCCTGGTTCTTCAGTAGTCCTGGGGAATAAGACTTATGGGCTTAGTTTTCACAGCTCAACTACCTAAGATTATCCACAATCCAAATTAACAAGATAGAGAATTTCATGCCTGGTACCTGTGAAGGTCAGAAGATGGCACCAGATCCACCCAGAACTGGAGTTAGAGATGTTGTGAGCCATCTTGTAGGTGCTAGGAATTGAACCTGGGTCTTCCGGAAGAGCAGCCAGTATTCCCAGCTGCTGAGCCATCTCTCCGGCCTCTGAACAACTTGTTCTTTTCAGCTACCTGCGAAGTCTGCTGAACTAACTCTGCTCGCTCCATTCAGTAGCCCGGGACATAGAAAATGAGGCTGCTTGCTAGGAATCACACAGCAAGTTCAGGTTCAGGTCTAGAAAACTTGGGGGGAGTGAGAGATTTGAGGAGAGTCTCCTTGACCCTGTGTCCTAGGAAGGACGCTGGAACGACAGTCCCTGTAACCAGTCCTTGCCCTCCATCTGCAAGAAGGCAGGCCGGCTGAGCCAGGGCGCTGCTGAGGAGGACCACGGCTGCCGGAAGGTGAGGGTGTTTTTGAAACTGCCCAAGGTGGGGTCAGCCCCAGGGGCTCCCTGGGTGGGTGGGGAGAGACAGAGGAAACCCTGCAGCCTTGCCCAGCATCCTCTTGGTTTCCCAAGAGGGAAGGTTGCCCCTTCCTGAGGGTGTGTCATTGGGGGGCAGAGGGTGGAGTGGGGCCTTGGGGGAGAAGTAGAGGGACCCCCATCCCAGCTCCAGGTCTCTTTCCACAGTCGAACATGAGGAAGCCAAATGGTCAAGCCTGGTCTAGTCACTGTAGGAGTAGGTGGGGCAGTGGGCTGGCACTGTGCACCCCAGTCCTCTCTCTTCAGTGCACCAATCTGATGACAGTGTGTTTGACTGTCTTCTCTGGAGGAGAGAGGCCACACAGTGGGGGAAAACTTTCTCCCTCCTCATCCTTTAGCCCACTGGGCTCCAGCAGAGTTTTGGGTAAATGAGGGGGGCTGTGAGTTGTGAAGGAGGGCAAGTATGTGACGGGCCTTCTCCACTCTGTTTAGCATGGCCCAGCGAGTGAGCCATCTATGGGGAGGCTACTCATAAGGCTTTGTGGTCTTCTGTGCAGCCGCTCCTTGCTGTAGATCCTTCCCGTTTTCCTTTGGATTAAGCTCCAACGAAAGCCCACCCCTAACTGAGCTCTCCCCAAGAGGCAGGATCACACTTGCTGCAGGAGAGGGAGGGAGGCTGGCAGGTCTCCAGCCGAGGAGTCTAGGGGTCTGTGAGCTCCGGGCTCTCTGTCCTGGCGTGAGTACAGTGAAGAGGCGATTGGCGGCCAGCCTGGGATGCATGTGTGTGGATACTGAATCCAGGGGGAGGCGCTGGGAGAGCCAGGGGTCTCTGTCTAGGGTCTGCTTGGCATCTGAGGGCCTCCCCAATGGCGTGACAGCCATTTCTCTGCTCCTGGCTCTTGGTGCTACTCTGCACCTAAGGTGGTCACTTCTCTGGTTGACGAAGGGCTACCTGGCCTCCCTCCCTCCTCACCTCCCTCCCTCCCTCCCCAGGATCATCCTACCAGACTCCACTCTGCAGAGTCCCGAGGACCACCCAGCCCTCTCTATGTCCTCTGTCTGTCCGTAGCTTCTCAGCTTCGGTGTCCAAGACAGATGCTATTTTTTTTTTCTTTTTTCTTTTTTTTTTTTTTTTTTTGGTTTTTCAAGACAGGGTTTCTCTGTGTAGCCCTAGCTGTCCTGGAACTCACTTTGTAGACCAGGCTGGCCTTGAACTCAGAAATCCGCCTGCCTCTGCCTCCCGAGTGCTGGGATTAAAGGCGTGCGCCACCATGCCCGGCTCTATTTTTTTTTTCTTAATGTTGATTTTTTTATCTTATTTTTTTTAATTGGTCATCATTAAGCTTGTGCGTATCGTATGGGTATGTGGAATGCGCATGTCAGAGTGTGCGTGTAGAGGCCAGAGGCCAACTTTTAGGGTCAGTTCTCTCCTTTAACTGTGGGATCTGTGACTCGAACTCAGATCAGTGTGGCAAAGAGGCCTCTACCCTTTGCGCCACCTTGCCAGCACCTGGTTATTTTATGGATTCTATTTCCATGACTGTGTGTGTACATGGGTAAATGCCCATGCACATGTGTATATGTATTCATGTTGGGGCCAAAGGTCAGCCTCAGGAGGTTGGCCTCCTTATTTTGAGACAGGGTCTCTCATTGGACTGGGTCTTCCCAGTAGTTTAGGTTGGCCGAGCAGCAGATCCTCCACAATCCACCCACCTTCTGCTCCTTGACGCCGAGGATAAAAGCACAGGCGGCCACACCTGCTTTTTCCATGGGTGCTGGGGATCCGAACTCGGGTCCACATGCTTGCTTAGCAAGCGCTTTACCAACTGAGCCATCTCCTCAGTGCGATTGTTTGTGTTTTGTTGTTTTCTTTTCTTTTGTTCTTTTTGCTTTTTCCTGTACCGGGGGGGGGGGATTGAACCCTAGGCCCCACATGTGCTATAAATGTGTTTTTATCACTGAGGTATATGCCCAGCTTCTTGGTTAAAATGCTACTTGTTTCTCGGAGCCACACCTTAGGCAGGTCCATCAGCTACCCACAGCAGTGTTTCCACCCTGATCCAACAGTTGTGGGTCGTGGTAGGGAGAACTGAGAGTAACCAGATGTAGAACTTAGTACAGGCATTACTCTCTGGCACCAAACCAGTCCCCTCTGTCCTCACACAGACAGCGGCATCCTGATGTGACCCCTGCTCAAGCATTGGCAGGTAAGGTGGGATCTTCCCCCCACAGACACCCTTCTTCTGCCCTCTCTCTTGAGCCAGGGTTGGACGTGGCATAGCCCATCCTGCTACTGGCTGGGAGAGGACCAAGTGACCTACAGTGATGCCCGGCGCCTGTGTACTGACCATGGCTCTCAGCTGGTCACCATCACCAACAGGTAGAGAGGGTGGACGGAAGTCCTGGCCAGCCCTCTCCCACGACCTGGGCTGATGGGATGATATCCTGGCATCCTGCCCAGAGGGACCCAGCATCCTTTGAGCATTGGTGTACCCCAGACTCAGTAGTTAAGCTATCCCAGGGTAGGGTAGGAGAGGGATAGATGGTTCAGGTTTGGACTGAATGGCCAAGGAAGAGTGTGGGCAGTACTGGGAGTCTGGCTACTGTGTGAGTTCTTTGAATCCCCATTTCCCTGGGCACAGTACTGGCTGTGCACAGTACCCGAGCTTCTGGGATGGGGTATCAGCCTGGTGGTCTGGGGCTTGTGGGCAGCCACTAGTGAGTGCCGTACCCTGACTGGCTTGTTTCTGAAGGTTTGAGCAAGCCTTCGTCAGCAGCCTCATCTATAACTGGGAGGGCGGATACTTCTGGACAGCCCTGCAAGACCTCAACAGTACCGGCTCCTTCCGTTGGCTCAGTGGGGATGAAGTCATATATACCCACTGGAACCGAGACCAGCCTGGTGAGCCCTTAACACCCTGTTTGACCGGCCTTGAAGCAGGGCGGCTGTGGTGGACCCAGAGCTGTGCCAGGACTTAGGGTGAGGCCTTCTCAGGAAGCTGTTCCTTTGTTCCGTGTGACCTGCTAGCTCTGGAGCCCGTGGACCTCCTCGGCCCCTTGGCACTGCTGTTTGCCAGCGGGGCCTTCTCGGAGCCCCATTTTCTTCATCTTAAATGGGGATAATGGTGTATTCCTTATAGAGTTGACGTGATGCTTAAATATATATGTAGCTATGGAAGGGGTCACATATGCAATGGGCACACTATTAGTATCTGTTCAAGTTTCACATTCATTGTCTTCTTTCTTTTTCTTGAGAAAGGGTCTCACTCTGTAGCTCAGGCTGGCTCTGCAGCAATCCTCCTGCCTTAGTCCCTTGAATACTGGGATCATAGGTGTGTACCATTTCACCTAGCTTCAGCCTCCTCTTCCTCCTCCTCCTCCTCCTCCTCTTTCTCCTCCTCTTCTTTCTTTTCCTTCTCCTTATTCCTCTTCTTCTTCTTCTTCTTCTTCTTCTTCTTCTTCTTCTTCTTCTTCTTCTTCTTNTCTTCTTCTTCTTCTTCTTCTTCTTCTTCTTCTTCTTCTTCTTCTTCTTCTTCTTCTTCTTCTTCTTCTTCTTCTTCTTCTTCTTCCTCTTCTTCTTCTTTTTTTGAGACAGGGTTTCTTTGTGTAGCCCTGGCTGTCCTAGAACTCACTCTGTAGACCAGGCTGGCCTCAAACTCAGAGATCCACCTGCCTCTGACTCCTGAGTGCTGAGATTAAAGGTGTGCGCCACCACTGCCTGGCTCAGTATTGTTCGAAACCTTCCTATAACCTAATGGGGTATATAGTGAGATAGGCTCAGAAAGGCTAAGTATCCCCACCCTGTCAGTAGTCATTGAACTAAGACTCTGCCTCATGCATCCCCCCATTTGAATGCACACACACACACACACACACACACACACACACACACACACACAGCTTGTCCCTGTAGAGACATGCTCTTTCTCCTTCTCAGGGTACAGACGTGGGGGCTGTGTGGCTCTGGCCACTGGCAGTGCCATGGGACTGTGGGAGGTGAAGAACTGCACATCGTTCCGGGCTCGCTACATCTGCCGACAGAGCCTGGGCACACCGGTCACACCAGAGCTGCCTGGGCCAGACCCCACGCCCAGCCTCACTGGCTCCTGTCCCCAGGGCTGGGTCTCAGACCCCAAACTCCGACACTGCTATAAGGTGGGAACACCCTATTGGCATGGTGGGGGTGGGGCAGAGGGAAGACAGGAGGAAGTTCATCTGGGGGGGGGGGCGCGGACCTGGGGACTATCTTGACTCTGAAGTGCCAGCCTCGATTGCAGACCAGAGTAATTGCCGATGAAGAATTTGCCTGTGGGGTCCGAGGCTTGATCTGTAGTAAGTGCTTAGTAGATGTGTGAAGAGTTGAGGGAGCCAGACCTGAGAGTGTTCTTCAGAACCCCCAGGGAGCCCATTTAAAAGAGACTCTTCTAGCACAGCATGGGCAAGACTGTGTGTTCTATCCCTAGAACCTCTTCTGGGTGCCAAGCGGAGGTTTGGATTTGAAAGGTCTGGGTAAGGCCTGGTGATTTGCCAAGCTTGGGAGCCAATAGTCCGTTTTTTGTTGTTTGAAATTTTAGGATTTGCATTTGAGACAGGGTCCTGCCCTGCAGAAGTCAGGCTAGCCTCAGCTCTTGGCAGTCCTGCTTTAGCCTCCCAAGTGCTGATACAGGCATAAGCTGCTATGTCCAGCTTCTCTTGTGTAGCCTAGGCTGGCCTCAAACTCACTAATGTGGTTGAGGATAACCTTGAACTTCTGACCTTTCGCCTCTACTTCCCAAAATACTAGGTTTGCATGTATCGGCCACAATGCCTGGCTTCCAAGGCCTTTTATATAGAAACTGAAGCCCAGGGGGAAAACGTCCTGCCTTCAGTCAGTTGTGGCTCTGCTGGGATTAGAGCCCAACTGAAAGTCTGAAGATGGACTCTTGCCAGGAGCTGACAGTGTCATTTGCCTTCCTGAGATAGAATTGTCTTTAGTATGAGGAGGTGGCAGATGCCCCCTGGCCCATGGCCATAGCTTAGACAGCTGGCTCTGCTCCTGCAGGTGTTCAGCTCAGAGCGGCTGCAGGAGAAGAAGAGCTGGATCCAGGCCCTGGGGGTCTGCCGGGAGTTGGGGGCCCAGCTGCTGAGTCTGGCCAGCTATGAGGAGGAGCGCTTTGTGACCCACATGCTCAACAAGATCTTTGGGTACAGAATGGGCGTGGTGGCCTGCACTTGGGTGGGGGCAGGCATGGCTGCCAGATTCTGGGTTCTGTCACGCTTGGGGTCAGAAGGCGGGGCGTTGATGCGTCTGTCAATCGTGCCAGCACCATCCTGTTTCCTTCAAGTTGCCATGGTCCCCTGGGATCTTGGTTGGATGCACAGGGGTAACCCACGTGTAGGAGACCCTGTTGCTAAGCAGCCAGCAACGTCCTTGCAGACACAGTTCCCATCTCAGGTCCACCACCCCCACTCCTCGAGACCCACCCCCTCAATAAACCATCCTGAGAGACAAGGAGAAAAGCTGAAACTGTTCAGGCAAGGGGTGAGGAATGGGTCCAGATCCCATCTTTGCCACGGAGGCTCTGAGGACTGTAATTTATGGCACGTGGCGTTATAATCAATTCCTATCAGTGAAAAAAAAATTTTTTTCCAAGTGGACCCAGGCTCCCTGAGATCTTCATTTTGGGGTCATTTCCTCCCAGTGGTCAGGGTTTTATCGCCTGGCTGGTAACTACGGCAACGCGTGTTCACCAGTCTTTTCAGCTCATCACGTGGATGCTTTTCACATCCCGGCACCCTGTTCCTCACGCATCCCCAGTGTTCTCATGTTGGACTCCTGAGTGAGGTTGTGTGTTCAGTGTCACAGTGGGTCCGTGATGAAGCATGGTCCAAAGCCAGGTTTTCTGAGTTCCAGATCCTTACATTTCTCCCACCCCCATAGGCCAGCAACCTCCTAAATTCCCCAAGCAAAAGAGCATAGCAGATGCCTGCAGACGGGCTGTCTCGGAAGGTCAAGGGCCAGAGAGGCAGGCTACTGATTTCTGAGTTAAGCAGGGCACCTGCTCCAGCTCGCCTTGTCTCTAGGAAGGGAATTTCAGAGAAAACACACACACACACACACACACACACACACACACACACACACACACACA
>NC_034603.1:72689342-72725639 GCF_900095145.1 Mus pahari
ACACACACACACACGCACACACACACACTACAGTGCTTTCGGACACCAGGTTTCAATGTCGACTGAGAAGACTTCAGGCACCGGACACTGCCCGACAGAGAGCTGGCAACGGCCGGGTGCTAGACTTGGTCCCCAGCTGCTCTCACCTCCCTTCTCTCCTATCCCCACCCAAGTGAGTCGGAGCCTGAGAGCCATGAGCAGCACTGGTTTTGGATTGGCCTGAACCGCAGAGACCCTAGAGAGGGTCACAGCTGGCGCTGGAGCGATGGTCTAGGGGTGAGGAGCTTGGAGGAGGCAGGATGGGGAGGTGGGTCAGGCTTGGTTGTAGGTGGGCACCTGCTGGGGTATAGCAGGGCCTGACATGGGCAGGGGTTTGGGCCAGTGTGGGTAGGTTTAAAGTAATTGGGTTATGGACTGGAGGCTTGCCCGGCTTGGTGGTTCTCAGCTCAGCCCGGGCTTCTTGGTTACCTGTACTTAATCCCTCTCTTTCCAGTTTTCCTACCACAATTTTGCCCGGAGCCGACATGATGACGATGATATCCGAGGCTGCGCAGTGCTGGAGCTGGCCTCCCTGCAGTGGGTAGCCATGCAGTGCCAGACGCAGCTTGACTGGATCTGCAAGATCCCTAGAGGTTGGATGTGGTATAAGTGGGGCGGGGTGGGACAGAGCAAGGAATTTGGGGGAGTCCAGCTCCCCTCTTCCCTGACATTTTTGGCCCTATTGTTCCACCTGTAGGTGTGGATGTGCGGGAACCAGACATTGGTCGACAAGGTGAGGCCCCCAGGCTACCTGACCCCTACCTTTGCCCGGAATAAAACTAAACAGGTCACCCCAAAAGAAACTCAGTTAGTTAGCAATGAGCACCACTGCTCTGATTTTTGGTTTGTGGAAGGAGGATCAAGCCAGGGGGCCTGTCCCGGGTTTATCTTTGCAAGCCACTTGTAGCCCTGGCTTTGTCCAAGCCCAGAGCTTTCAAGGGTCTGCCCAGCGGCCTGGCATCTGCTCCCACGGCTGTTGCTGCTCCCACAGGCCGTCTGGAGTGGGTACGCTTTCAGGAGGCCGAGTACAAGTTTTTTGAGCATCACTCCTCGTGGGCGCAGGCGCAACGCATCTGCACCTGGTTCCAGGCAGAGCTGACCTCCGTTCACAGCCAGGCAGAACTGGACTTCCTGGGGCAAAACCTGCAGAAGGTGGGCATGAGAGGCAGCAAGTATTATGGGCTGGGAACAAAGTGGAGGACAGGGGAGCTGCTAACCTTGGCCTGCCTGCCTCCATCCCCAGCTGTCCTCAGACCAGGAGCAGCACTGGTGGCTTGGCCTGCACACCCTGGAGAGTGATGGACGCTTCAGGTGGGAGCACTACTGAGGAGCAGGTGTGGGAGGGAGCACGCGTGGGTGGTGGCTCGCTGTGTCCCCAAGCTAGAGGTGTCGGGGCTGACCAAACTCAGACAGACAGATAGACCTGCATTTGAGTTCAACTCTGCTCCTCACTGGCTGCATGACCTTGAATGATTAAATGATGTGTTTCTGGCCTTCGTTTTCTTATCTGAAGGCGGCATTAGTGAGACCTGTCCAGCTTGCTTAGCGTTCTTGAGACCCTGGGATTGATTTCTGGACTACAAAACAAATACTTCAAAACACCAACAAGTTGTGTGTGTGTGTGTGTGTGTGTGTGTGTGTGTGTGTACATATATATTCATATATATGGTTATAGTTATATATAGCTATATGGTTATATAGTGATTATTTTAGGTATTTATTTATTTTGAGACAGGGTCTCACTATATAGCCATGGTTACCTATGTAGACCAGGTTGACCTTGAACTCAAAGATTCCCTTGCCTCTGCTTCCCAAGGGCTGGGACTAAAGGTATAGTTACCACAACCAGCTTTATTTTATTTTTAAAGGTTAATTATTACTGTATTATTCATTTAATACTGCAGTATTCCTTTACCTTACTTTTTTTTTTTCTGTCCTGAAATTCACTCTGTGGACCAGGCTGGCTTCAAACTCACAAAGATCCGCCTACCTCTGCCTCCTGGGCTCTGGGATTAAAGGCATGTGCCGCTACCACCATCAGGATTTCTTTAAATATTTTACATTTGTATTGGTTATATATATATATATATATATATATATATATATATATATATATATGAGTGTGTTTGTTTATAGATGAGTGTGCTGATACAGAGTCCAACAGAGGACACCAGATTCCCTGGAATGGGAGTTGTGGGTGGCTGTGAGCCACCCACGTGTGTGTGTGTGTGTGCTGGGAACTGAACCATAGTCCCCTCTGGAAGAACAGTCTAGCCCCTCAATGATAGGGCCAGTTTCTACCTAGATGTACATTTTTTTTTTTTTTTTTTTGGTTTTTCGAGACAGGGTTTCTCTGTGCAGCCCTGGCTGTCCTGGAGCTCACTTTGTAGACCAGGCTGGCCTCAAACTCAGAAATCCACCTACCTCTGCCTCCCGAGTGCTGGGATTAAAGGCGTGCGCCGCCACGCCCGGCTAGGTGTACAATTTTTAAAATGTCAAAAGCCATGATTTACTCCAGAATACTACTGCCTACACACCATGTAGGTATTTACAGCAATTTACAACTATTTACAGTAGTTTGTCAAGCTTCAGATGGCAAAACGCTGTTACTGCATCTGCTATCATCCACCTGGTTGTTGCTTCCGACTCTTGAGACTCTTGGGGCATGTGCTGTGACAGGTCACCGTGTCACCTCCAATACTCAGTCAGACCCACTAAAATAGAGCATTCGTGTCCTTAAGATACAAGACCTAGCAAAAAGCCGCTGGATACCACAGTGCTCTGTTTGATAACAAGCAATTTTAAGTCCTTACTACAGCATCTAGCACACACTGGGCGCTACATGATGGTGGCACTCTCCTGTCATACCTGGGGTCACATTATAAACAAAACTGACCAGGACATGGACCAAGCACACGCTGGTCTACAGGACTCTAGTCAGTGCCTGCCGGACATGAATTAGGGCCTTTGAGGCAGGAAGAGCACAGATTGGTGGAGATCTGCGCACTTCTTTTTGCCATCAGGGTTTTCAGGCATCTGAGAGAGGTTAGTGTATGCTGGGTGGGGCTTTAATCAGAGGCTGTAGGCCTCTGGCTGCGCTGGGCTCTGTGCTCCTTCAGCCCTATTCCTGCTCCCATTCTACAGTGCTGTATATGGAGGAGGCTGAACCTGTGTTCTGTGACTCTGTAGGTGGACAGATGGATCTATTATAAACTTCGTCTCCTGGGCACCGGGAAAACCTCGACCCATCGGCAAGGAAAAGAAGTGTGTATACATGACAGCCAGACAAGGTGAGGATAACAAGGACCAAAGAGGATGTTGTCAGCACGAAGAAGGGAATATGGTGAGGGATACCTAGGTGGGAGTCGGGGTGGGGAGGGGATCTAGTCTCTTCTTTGAGCAAATCCAAGAAGGGCTATATCCAAGGACCAATGAATGGTCCATGCCTCCAAGGACACAGAACTTGAGCTCAGCCCATATTCTCAGGGCATGGGACCAAGAGTGCCACCCGCCCTGCCTGACCCTGGGGGAACCAATCTCTTTTCCCCTTCACAGAGGACTGGGGGGACCAGAGGTGCCACACAGCTTTGCCTTACATCTGTAAACGCAGCAATAGCTCTGGAGAGACTCGGCCCCAAGACTTGCCACCTTCAGCCTTAGGAGGCTGCCCCTCTGGTTGGAACCAGTTCCTCAATAAGGTAGGGAGATGGGAAGGGACCCAGAGAGCTGGAGGAGAGGATGGGAACAGGTGTTGGCTGAGCCTCAGGCGCTCCAGCTGTTCCGCCACACCTTTCTTCTGTCAGCGCACACCTCTCTGTGCCATTGAGAGCGAGGTTCCGTGGAAAGTGGCTCGGTGTGTATAACATTTGGTCCACCAGGGAGCAAAATTATCTAAATACTTCGGTTTTCTAGACCAGTAGTTGCCAAGCCTTTTGATAATGAACTCTATGAATAAAACAAAATATTGAGCATTTGTACCCAATCTGTATGTGTGTATATGTTATTTCTGTATATGTGCATGTGTGTGCAGACAAAATTTATAGTTACTCCTATACTATGAAACTATCACCACATGGAGTCAAATATGCACAAGAATAGAACTGAAAACAGATAAAGATAAAAATAGTATCTTTAAAAGTTCTCTATTAAAGCCATGTAGTGGTGGCGCACGCCTTTAGTCCCAGCACTTGGGAGGCAGAGGCAGGTGGATTTCTGAGTTCAAGGCCAGCCTGGTCTACAGAGTGAGTTCCTGGACAGCCAGGGCTACACAGAGAAACCCTGTCTCGAAAAAAAAAAGTCTCTATTAGTAAAACAAAAATATGTTGGGCCATGTGACTGATCGATTATAATAATTAATATTCATACAATTTTAATAAGAACATATGATTGCATACATTTCATTCTCTTGTTTTGCAGTATAAAAATCCATTTATTTTTCATTTGAATTTATTTTTTTCCACCTATACATAAAGACATAAAAATGATAGATACTTGGGGGATGCCATGTAATACTTTGGTACATTCGTACATTGTATAATGCTTAAATTAAGGTAACTGCAAGGATCATGACTTGTCCCCTGAAGTCATGATCTTGTTTTAAGAGAAACCATCCCAAGTTCTTCCTTCTAGCTGCTGACATGCTCAATACGTTCTGTCCTGCAGTTACCTCAGGCAGGTCACTTTATCATGGGGTCACCTTACTGCACACTAGCACCAAAGAACTAGATTGCACATAACTGTACCTCAGTACTCAGTGGCCAACCTTTCCCTGTCCCCATTATGCCCACTGACTGACTCTGTTCTCAACTCTTCTTCTTCTTCTTCTTCTTCTTCTTCTTCTTCTTCTTCTTCTTCTTCTTCTTCTTCTTCTTCTTCTTCTTCTTCTTCTTCTTCTTCTTCTNTCTTCTTCTTCTTCTTCTTCTTCTTCTTCTTCTTCTTCTTCTTCTTCTTCTTCTTCTTCTTCTTCTTCTTCTTCTTCTTCTTTTTCCTTTTTGGATTTTCAAGACAGGGTTTCTCTGTGTAGCCTTGACTGTCCGGGAACTCACTCTGTAGACCAGGCTGGCCTAGAACTCACAAAGATCCACCTGTCTCTGCCTCTGTCTCATGGGTGTAGGATTAAAGCCGTGTGCTGCCACCCCTTTGGAGACAGGGTCTCACGCAACGTAGGTTATCCTTGAACTCACTATGTATCAGGGGGACTGAACTTTTGAAGGTCCAAATGCAGCAATGCAGGTTTATGCAGTTTTATGCGGTGCTGGGATTAGAACCTAGAGTCTCCGCATGCCAGGCAATCACTTTACCAGCTGAGCTATATGCCCCATCAGAGGTTAATTTTTGCATGCTTAGGTGTGGTTGGCACATGCATGTATGTGCACAGGCCAGAGGTTAGCCTTGGGTATTTTCTTAATGGTGCTATACCTTATATACACAGGCAGGGTCTCTCATGTAAGCCCAAAGCTTGTTGATTTGGCTAGTCTAGCTAAGCAGCTTGCCCTAGACACCATCTGTCCCCATCTCCTGAGTGCTGGCATGACAAGAGGCCCCCAAACTTCGAGCACTCACATGCGTGCTGGGGATGCAAACTCTGGTTCTCGCGCTTATCCAGTAAGCAATTTCTCCATCCCCACATGTGGACGAAACCACGCTGTGTTTCTTTCTGTGTTCATTTTTAAACATTCTTTTACTTTATTTTTATTTTTTTATTTTATGCCGGCATGTATATGTGTGTACCTCTTATGTGCAATACCCATGGAGGCCAGAAGAGGGCATGAGAGCCCTCGGGACGGGAGTTTCAGACAGTTGTGAGGTGCTGCTGTGTGGATCCCAATTCAGGTCTTTGGGGGTGGGGGTGGAGGTGGGGGGAAGCAGCTGGTGCTGAGCTGTCCTTGCCACCTGAGGTTTTCTTTCTCTCGGTGACATTTAGAAAATTGTCTTTCCTAGTGTTTTAAGTTGGGCAGGATGGTATATACTTGTAACGCAGACTCTGGGAGGCTAGAGGACAGTTGGGAACTAGGCCAGCCAGGGCCACAAGGAAAAACTTAAGCTCAAACAACAACGAAAACTCAAAAAATGAAGATTGGGAAGGACTTAGGGATTTGTCTCATTGGTAGAGTGTTTTCCTAGCATATGTGAGGCCCTTAGTCACTCAGACAGACAGACAGACAGACAGACAGACAGACACACACACACACACACACACACACACACACACACACAAATAGTTTTCAATACTAGGGAGTCTGAGGCAAGAAGATCCTGAGTTCCCGGCCAGCTTGGGCTACATAGCAAGACCCTGTCTCAAATAAACAATAATAAGCTCCCCACCCACCACCGCCAGAATGTGGGCATTTGTGACTTCTGTGCCAGGATGGGAGGGTGGGGCTTTGCCCAGGGAGATCCAGACACCCTGTGTATGAAAGCCCCGAGCATCAGCTGCTGAGGGCTACCCAGCAGGGCTTCTGGGTATGTGGATGGGAGATGTAGAGCTTTGTATCAATTCCATCCCCTGCCCCACAGTGTTTCCGAATCCAGGGCCAGGACCCCCAGGACAGGGTGAAGTGGTCAGAGGCACAGTTCTCCTGTGAACAGCAAGAAGCCCAGCTGGTCACCATCGCAAACCCCTTAGAGCAAGGTAGGGTCAGCCTATGGGGAGGTGCTGGTGTCTCCCCACAACTCGCTACAGCAGAGCAAACAGGGGCCACCCCATCACTCTTTTCCTTTCTTCTGGGGGACTGTAGCGTTCATCACAGCCAGCCTCCCCAACGTGACCTTTGACCTTTGGATTGGTCTGCATGCCTCTCAGAGGGACTTCCAGTGGATTGAGCAAGAGCCCCTGCTCTATACCAACTGGGCACCAGGAGAGCCCTCTGGCCCCATCCCTGCTCCCAGTGGCACCAAGCCGGTGAGGACGCACGCTGCGCTGCGGCTCTTTTCTCTGTCCCTGCTGCCCTCTCCCCTACCTCCCCCTTCTTCCAGCCTCAGCTGTCCTTGGATGATGGGGCAGCCACTGGGGTTCCCCTAAGTAGCCTCTTTCCCCCAGACCAGCTGTGCGGTGATCCTGCACAGCCCCTCCGCCCACTTCACTGGCCGCTGGGATGATCGGAGCTGCACAGAGGAGACGCATGGCTTCATCTGCCAGAAGGGCACAGGTACATGCTGCTGCTACACAGAGACACCCCTGCACTGGCTAGCTGCTCTGGGCCGGTCCAGAAGGAACCAGACATTGTTTCTCTTTTCAGGGGCCCTAGAGGTCCCTCCAGAGTCATGTATCTGCTTGGGAAGCAGATGGTCTCAGGGGGAAGGTTGTGTGACATGCCTAGGGTTTAGTGTCTAGGGTCAGAACCCCTGAGGTTCAACGTCAAGGCATCCCCAGCTCCTTCTGCATGTTAACAAATAAAAAGCTCACTGATGAGGATGGCGACTGGCCATCGCCAGTGGAGACCTGCTCTGAGGCTGATGCCTGGTTTTCTCTGGCTTAGTCTCATACCTGGGAATGGGGCAAGTGGGGGAGGGCAGAGCTCAGTCTGAGTCCTGCCCCCTTTCCCTGTAGACCCCTCGCTGAGCCCATCCCCAGCAGCAACACCCCCTGCCCCGGGCACTGAGCTCTCCTACCTCAACCGCACCTTCCGGCTGCTGCAGAAGCCACTGCGTTGGAAAGAGGCTCTCCTGCTGTGTGAGAGCCGAAATGCCAGCCTGGCACACGTGCCCGATCCCTACACACAAGCCTTCCTCACACAGGCTGCCCGGGGGCTGCAAACACCACTGTGGATCGGGCTGGCCAGTGACGAGGTGGGCTCCTAGGTCAAGATTTTGCCTCCCCTACCCCCCACCCTACCTTCTGCCTTGATTTCCCTTCCTCCTTCCACCTTAAGAGTCTGTTCCTTTTATTCTCACCTATGGCTACCTAATACCCAGGGCTCACGGCGGTATTCCTGGCTCTCAGAGGAGCCTCTGAATTATGTGAGCTGGCAAGAGGAGGAGCCCCTGCACACGGGAGGCTGTGCCTACGTGGATGTGGATGGAACCTGGCGCACCACTAGCTGTGATACCAAGCTGCAGGGGGCAGTGTGTGGGGTGAGCAAGGGTGAGTACCACCCGCGAGGGCCAAGGCTCGCGCATGTGCAGGTGGTCCTGGGAAGATGTTCGGGCTAGGTCTTCAATCCTGCACTCCAACAGGGCCCCCTCCCCGAAGGATAAGCTACCGCGGCAGCTGTCCTCAGGGCTTGGCTGACTCATCCTGGATTCCCTTCAGGGAGCATTGCTATTCTTTCCACATGGAGGTGCTGTTGGGCCACAAGGAGGCGCTGCAGCGCTGCCAGAAAGGTGGGTGAGAGCAGCCTAGCCCAGATCCGGGACTCTGAGTCCTGGAGAAAGAACTTCCCCTCTGCCAATGTGCACTTATCCCAAGCTCCCCTCGCTTTTTAATACACAGATCATATTGTGGCATGTACAGACTATCCCACGGCCCGCAAGTGCTGGGATGCACACCGTCTTGCACTTGAGCTGCCAGAGAAGAGTGTCGGGGTTTCTGTGAAGGGGAGGTGGGGGGGGGGGAGTAGGCTGGGGGGAAGGGCTCTATCACCATAAGGAGAATCTGCTTGTCCTGACATGGGCTTTCTTTGTGTCCAGCCGGTGGGACAGTTCTATCCATTCTTGATGAGATGGAGAATGTGTTTGTCTGGGAGCACCTGCAGACGGCTGAAGCCCAGAGTCGAGGTGCCTGGTTGGGCATGAACTTCAACCCCAAAGGTGGGTGCTCTGTGTAGGGGAAGGGAAGGGACCAGGGCTCGGGCTGCGAGAGAGATACTACTGTCTCCTGGCTTGTGAAGGCAGAGGAATAGAGCGCATGTGCCTATTGCCTCCCACCTAAAAACCCCACCACCACCTATTCCCATTTCCACACCTTCCTTCCCAATGGCTTCCTTCCACAGGAGGCATGCTGGTCTGGCAAGACAACACAGCTGTGAACTATTCTAACTGGGGCCCTCCTGGCCTGGGCCCTAGCATGCTAAGCCACAACAGCTGCTACTGGATACAGAGTAGCAGCGGACTGTGGCGCCCCGGTGCTTGTACCAACATCACCATGGGAGTTGTCTGCAAGCTCCCTAGAGGTAAGCCAGGATCTCGGAAGGGACAAGTTAGGCCCACATCCGGGCTCAAAGCTGGGCAAACAGCTGGACGCCCAGCTGGGTCTAGGATTACTTGGTTACAGGGGCATCTGCTTTGGCGGGAGGGCATCATGTACATTAGTTTGTAGCAAGGACTGACACAGGGCCTTAATTTTCCAAAGTACACGCAAGCCCAGATGACAGCAAGCCCCATCATTCTATAGTGGTTAGGGACAAGGGATGGTCAAGCCCTGGGCACTCACTGATTGACTCTGAGGCCTGGGGAGATGGTCCAGTTGGTAAAGTCACGCAAGCATGAGGATCCGAGTTAAGATTCCCAGCACCCCAATAAAAATCCCAACATTGGGTGCCCTCATCTGTAACCCTAAAACAGAAGGGGAGACATGTGTTTGTGTGTTTTATAGGTACCTAGAGCTCATTTGCCAACCATGAGCTGAATCCATGAGCTGTAGGTTCAGTGGTAGGACCCTGCCTCAAAACACCGAGGTGGAGAGACATCAAGGAAGACACGGTGCAATGACCTTGACCTTTGACCTCCACTGTACTCACCTATAGGAACACACACATAAACACAAACACATACACACCCCTGTTCTACCTGAGGCAAGTCTTTGAACTCCATGGCCTCAGTTTCCTTGTAGATAAAACGGAATTAATAGTAGCCAGGTCCTAGAGTTGTGGGAGGTTCAGTGACTCTGCAAGGTGACATTCACAAAGCAGTTCACAGGCACTTATTTAAACTGTGACTATGATTTCTGTGAGGACTGATTGTGACTCTCTGGCTCTCCCCTCTTCTACAGTGGAAGAGAACAGCTTCTTGCCATCAGGTGAGTGGAGGGAACAAGTGAGCCCTGCCCTGGCTCTTTAGCTGACTCCTCTGTCCCTGTGGGCATGACTGGGGCCTGATGTGAACTCCCGCCTCCATTTCAGCAGCGCTCCCTGAGAGCCCGGTGGCCCTGGTGGTGGTGCTGACGGCGGTGCTGCTCCTCCTGGCCTTGATGACCGGAGCCCTCATCCTCTACCGGCGCCGACAGAGTGCGGAGCGCGGGTCCTTCGAGGGGGCCCGCTACAGTCGCAGCAGCCGCTCTGGCCCCGCAGAGGCCACTGAGAAGAACATTCTGGTGTCTGACATGGAAATGAACGAGCAACAAGAATAGAGCCAAGGGCGTGGTCAGGGTGGAGCCGGAGCAGGAGAGGCAGGGGCCCCAGGTCAGCAGGCCCCCATCACCCACCAGTCCAGTTGGTCTTTGGGAATTGCTACTGGGTGCCGGGGGCTTAGCTTGCCATGGGGTGGGAGTACCCAGCCTACCATAGAGGCTAGACTGAGACTTGGCAGTGGGTCATGTCCCTTTTCTCTTGGGCCTGGGATTTTGTCACCTGGACCCCATGGTAACTGGAGGCAATATGAGAAGGGACATGAGCTTATTCATGTCTTTTCCTCCCCAGATCCCTGAGCCTAACCCTGCTGACATGCAGCCTGGGATTCTTTCCTATTTGTAGGCCTGGAAAGCCTGCCCAGTCCCTTGGGGTGGCCCTCAGTCACCTCTCATACTTGGCTACATCAGCTCTGTCTCCTCACCCTGCCCTTCTGCCTCTTTCCACCCAGTGCCTCCTTCTGAGCCATGGCCCTGGGACTTGGGTGATATCTCTCTCTCTCTTTCTCTCTCTCTCTCTCTCTCTCTCTCTCTCTCTCTCTCTCTCTCTCTCTCTCTCTCCCCCTCTCTTTGGGTGGGGGTCAGCTGAAGGGGCTGGCCAAGCATCTGTCACTCCTGTGCCTGCTGGAATGGACCTAGGGTATGGCAGGAGGGAGCCTAGGTGGCTCAGGTCTACGAACCAGGGCACCGGTGTGGTGTCTGCTGGAGTAGAGATGGAACTTTGGAGAGACACCTTATCCACTCACGGGGTGTCATCTCCTGCTGGTCAGGGGAGGGCTCTGTCCTTGAAAGAGTCCCCTGTGGGGACCAAAATAAGTTCCCCAATGTCTCCGGCTTCTGGCTCTGGCTTGGAGAGAGGGAAGAAGGTTTGGGGGGAGGGAGGCTGGTGAAGCTGTAGCCTGGGACAACACCAGGTGCTACCATCTGGTGTGGCCTAGGAGGCCAGCACCTTTTCAAGAGGAGAGACCCAGTCCCTGTGTCCCAGTGTGGGGCGACGTGAACAAAAACTCAAAGCGGACCTTCTATTGTAGTTCTTGATTTTTGAAATGTGCTATTATTGTTTGTCTTTGTTTTTTTTTTTTAAGAAGGAAACACAGAAAAAGAAACAAAACGAACAAATAAAAACCTTCCAGAAGTTTGAGAAGTCAGTGTTTGTGTCTCCTTCCTTGCAGAGTCTGACCCCCACGTCCCTGTAGAGACAGATGGCAGCTCTGTCCGGTTGTTTCTCTAGCCTGCCATTTTGCCTCTGAGCCCTTGGGAGCACTTCCTCTTATCACTATTCCGGTTCTCCGGTGGAGACAGGTCATCCTGGCCTGAGCTCATTGTTCCATCAGCTTGAATAGGGTGTAGAGGACCCATCTCCTAGGGTGGGGCTGTCAGGAAGATACTCAAGGTGCAGTGAGTGTCCTCACCATGTGCTTTTGAGTGCATGCAGTAAGCACTCCATAAATGCTAACTGCTACTCTTATCTTTATTACACTTGTGTGTGTGTGTGTGTGTGTGTATGTGTGTGTGTGTGTGTGTATGTGTGTGTGTGTGCATGTGTATGTGTGTGTGTGTGTGTGTGTGTGTGTATAGAGTAAGCAATATGAATACCTGGACCAGAGTGGGAGCGGAGGGTCCCTAATGTCTCAGAGGACCAACAGGGTGACCGAAAGAGTGTGGCTGAGTGGGTGAAGGCCAGGATGCAGTGACCTGGTGGATACTGTAAGGAAGGCCGTCAGTGGGAATGGCTGATCTGAGCTTTAACAAGTTCACTGTGACCATGGTAAGGGACACAGACAATGGGTGGGAGATGGGGGAGGGAAAGCAGAAAGGCCAGACAGAGGAAGCCCTTACCATTATTCAGACCTCAGAAGATGGTGGTATGTTTGGCCTGGAACACTAACAGTGGTTTAGAGTCATTGTGTGTTCTCAGGCTCGCCCTGTCTATGACTTTTAAAATCTTTGTTCTACTTGTTTTGGATAGGCAGTGCAGTCATGTGGTTCAGAGCCCAAAGGAATGACAAAGATACATAAAGACACCCATTGAATGTTCTCGCTCCTTCCCTTGCCCATCCACCCTGGACCCTCCTACCAGGATGGTTTCCCCAAGTCTCTTTCCAATGTTTGATTCAGGGTGGGGGAAGCCACGAGGAAACACGGGTGCTGGATTAGCCCGGGGGGCATCAGATCAGCGGCTTTCTGCCAGGATCAGATGTGCAGGGTGAATGGGTGGGACTGCCCAAGACAGAACTCTAGAGAGTCCGTGAGCTGCATTCCTGAGTGTGTGTGTGGGGGACCCTCCTCAAGCTGTCCCTGCTCTCACAAGACCCATGGGAGGTGGATAGGCCAGACACTCTGGAAGGGACTGTCAATCCAAAGTAAGGTCCTTAATGATTAACCCACTTTACCCTCTAGTGATTTGCTCTCCAAAGGGGCCAGAATAGACCCTTTGTGAGTCAAGTGCTTTGCCGTTTAGCCGAGGCTCAAGGGCTGCTCCACAGGCTGCTGGGAGTGGCTCTGAGGGCAGGGGTGCCAGTGACCATTGCCCCGAGAGAGAAGGAAGCTGCGTGGTAAAAGCAGAGTTTGTGAGGTCTAGTGGGTCATTTGAGTAGCTGAAGGAATGAGGCTCCAAATGTCCAGTGCCATCCATCTATTTGAGAAGTGTGTGTGTGTGTGTGTGGGGGGGGAATGTGTGTGCCAGCAGCTGACTGGGTAAGCAAGCCCACTGATCCCAGCAACCCCAGAAATCTACCTGTCTGTACCCCCAGGAGTTACAAGCATAGGCTGCTGCTGCTCCTGAGTTTTATGTGGGTGCTGAGGATTCGAACTCAGGCCCTCATCCTTCCAGGGCAAGTGTGAATCGACTCCCCAAACCTTGACAAGTTAATTTTTCCTCTTCTTTCTCTCATGACTGGAGTCTTGCCAGAGGCCACATTCAATCCAAGTTCGTCCTTCTGCCTCTTAGGCCTGGGGGCTCCCCAGAGACTATGCTCTAAACCTTCCTGCAGATGACTCCATCGGCCCAGCGAGGAGTTAGGGAATGTCCCTGCCGTTCTCTGAGGGGTCAGAAAGAAGGCTCTGGACCTGGCCACTTGCTCTCTGGCTCCCAGCCAGTTCTAGTTTTAGATCATGTGACAAGGACTTCTATCTTCTGGTGGGGCTCAGTTCAGTGACCACGAAGCATCTCCTCTGTGTGCCAGGTTCTCCGCGGAGCCTGCTGAGTGGCAGATGGCCTGAGACCTGTCCCAGGCCTGGGCGAAGGGCACTGTCTACCAGGCACGGAGCCCAGCTTTTGCTTGCAGGTCTGAACTGGCCCAGCTTCGGGCACCTGCATATTCAGTGACAGCTCAATGAATCCATGAATGAATGGGAAGACAGGGCGGCTCTCCAGAGAACAGCATTCCCCCGATCTCCTATCAAAGCAGAGATGGCCTTCTCCCAGGTACCCTGGCAGAGCAGGCCTGGCCCAGTGGGCAGCTCTCTGAGGCCACAGGGGCAAGGAGCCAGCCAGCCTCACCACATGGATATCCTGGAACAGAGCTGCTCAAACCTGGCTGAGCTGCCTGGGGCCAGTGGGGCAGGAGGGGGCAGGAGTCTCTGGCAGAAAGGAGACACTCAGGGAAGTCAGAAGAGGACAAACAGGGATTGAAGAGGGTCCAGCGTGAGAAGAAAGTGCCCAGACCTTCCTGCAGGCCTGACTCCGCAGGAGGGTGCTGCCAAGAGGCCCCAGGGAAAGGCTGACTTCAGTCTTTGGCTCCCATCAGAATCAGCTCCATTGCATGGAGGGGAGGGGCTGGCTTTAACCCTTCCTTGTCTGAAAAGCAAGTAGTTACAGACACTAGACAGAGGAGTGAGCAACTGCCAGGCACCAAGGTTCAAGGCCATGTATTCAGGGCAGCCAAATACTGAATTTGTCAGTTGGCCGGTGGCTTTTTCTGGGGATCCCAGGCAGTGACACTTTTCTAGTTCCATCCATACTGTCTTACTTCCAGACACCCCTGAGGTCTGCGGAGTGTCTAGCTGTCCGTAGGGGAGACACCTGGCCCTCTGACCCTGTGCTTCCCTGTTAGCTTCTGCAGACTTGAACTGTCCTTCCTCCCTTGGAATTTGGGGAAGGTGCACAGTGTCCTCCACTGTAAGGACAACAAACTGTTATTAAACACAATCTCCCCTTGCTATTCCAGTGGCTTTGTTCCAAGATCTGCTGCTGCTATCTACATGCAAGGCTGTCCAAGTCCAAGTCCCTTGTATAAAATGCATTACATAAATAGTGTCCTATATAGTCTCCATTCCCTCATATATGTTAAATAGCTGCTCGAATACCTGACTCTCCCTGTTGGACAGCCTTCTCCTACCACCTCAGTTCCCCTCTCCTGGACTCCACAAGCCATCGAAAGCCCTGTTCTCTTCTATCTTCCTTGGCTTTGTGCTAGTGTTGTTAGTGCTGTGAGTGTGGGCGTTTTGCCTACGCATGTTTGTGGACCACACACATGCTTAGTGTCTATGGAGGCCAGAAGTGGGAATTGGATCCCCTAGAACTGGAGTTACAGGTGGTTGTGAGACACCATGTGGGTGTTGGGAATTGACACCTAGAAGCCAGAGCTCATCACTGCTGGGCCTTCTCTCCAGCTCTTCTTCCAGAGGCCTTTGCTGCAAGCACTGGCCCTGAGACCCCTGAAATCCCTGCCTGGAGCTGGTAGAGAACGCTACCTGTTCTCCTTGTCACAGAGCTCGCGGGTTGGTGCATGGCTTTGTTCAGTAGACTTAACCGATACTATGAACTTCAGAGGACTACTTGAGCCACACACGCCACCCCCTTCCCGAGGGTAAGCTTCCTCCAGGCAACACAGGGTTAATAGTACAGGCTGATTGTGAGAGTCAAGGTAAGAGTCATTTATCCCTAGCTAAGTTCACAGGAAATGCTCCCTAAGTGGGGCCCACAGGCTCACTTCACCTCTCTCTCCAGAAACCTCTGTCCAGGTGCCTCCTCCTCTTTATGGGCTCTCATCCTGGTGCATATTTAGCTGATGTGGTATGGCAGTTGTGATGCTGGCCACAGGTTTGGTCTGTGTCTGTGGTTTGGTGGTGGTAGCGCTCGCCTTTGTTCACTTCCCAACAGTGAGAAAGCTTGAGAAGATTCTGGGACCCACCCAGGGCTCTTCAATCACACCTTAGTAAAATCTGATGGAGTCGCTGATTGACAGAGGGAAAGATGGCCCCTTACAATCTGCCTTTTTATAAACTTTTTACTGATTCTGAGTTTCTTATCATGTGCCCCAATCCCACTCATCTCCCTGTCCCCTCGTATCTGCGTCCCATCCTTGCAACCTCTGTCTCCAAATAAAAAACAACCCCCCCCCCAAAAAAAAAACCCAAAGACATCCCATCCTGGAGGCTGTAGTGTGTCACAGAGGTCATGAGTGGGAGCCCCAACCCCTGCCTTTTGATTAATGATGAAACATGACCCTTTGGGTACCAAGAAGTCAAAAGCATACCTGTGGGTCGCTGGAGCCAGAGGTAGACACGAATTCTCAGTGTCTCTCTCATGGCTGACTTCATTGGAAACAATCCTGGTTATCTGGATAAATCCTTGAAATCATTTTATGTAGAAAAGAACAGTTTTCAATAAAAAGTTTTTTAGGCCAGGCAGTGGTGGTGTACGCCTTTAATCCCAGCACTCAGGAGGTAGAGGCAGATCTCTGTCTGAGTTGGAGGCCAGCCTGGTCTACAGAGCAAGTTCCAGGATAGCCAGGGCTACACAGAGAAACCCTGTCTTGAAAAAACAAAAAAGCAAATCAAATTTTTTTTTTTTGGTGTGTAATGTGTATATCAGCGTGTGTGCCGTTGGTTGTGTACCGCGTGTCTGGGTGTGAAACCCAGAAGTCTACACTGGGTGACTTCCCCAAGGCTCTCTGCCTTGTTTTTGCAGAGTGGGTCTCTTACTGAACCTGGGATGGCTGAACAAACAAAATCCGTGCTGAGATTACAGACAAGCGTGGACAGGCCCAGCTTTTTGTGTGGGTGCCAGGGACCCACACTCAAGTCTTCATGCTTTCACAGAGGGTGCTTTACCCACCGAGCCATCTTCCAGCCCCCCAATGACTTTCTGATGAAAACCTTTGACAGATCAAGTGCTTCCCAACCTCCCTAATGCTGAGACCTTTTAATACAGTTCCCCATGTTGTGGTGACCCCCAACCGTAACATTTCATTGCTACTTCATAGCCGTTGCTACCATTATGAATCAGAATGTAAATTTCTGATGACCAGGATGTCAGATATGTGACCCCCCAAAGGGGTCGAAACCCACAGGTTGAGACCTGCTGGTCTGGGCGGAGCTGCCTAAACATGTCTTACAGCAGACTGGAGCTGGCAGGATGTTGACATAGCCACTTTGGCCTCCAGTCAGCTCTCAGTAAAACTTTTTTATTTTCATTGGGAGCCAAGATCTTGCTGTGTTATCTAGCCTAGACTTCCTGTGTTCAAGGCTGGGAGTGCAGAGAAGCAGAGGGGCAAGTGTGAGACCCTGGGGTTCATCCTCAGGCCAGAACAAAGCAAAATGTTACCTCCTGGGTGTAAAGAATCCTGTCTCCCATTCTGAAGCAGCAGAGACTGTGGGCTTGTGCCGGGATTTGTATAATCATCATTATATACATTTATATAATGTATATAATGTATATAATCATCATTACTTGCAGTGCTGGGGATTCCAACCCAGGACCTTGGGCAAATACTCTACTCACTGAGCTAGTTCTTTAGTGCTATAGGACTTTGATTTAATTTTGTTTGATATGGTCTCACGTAGTCTAGGCTGGTTCCAAATTTGTTACATAGTAGAAGGTGGCCTTGAGTTAAATTTTTCCACCTCACTATTGTGGGGGTTGGGCATCCATGTATCACAGGCAGGTGGAGGTCAGAGGGCAACTTTGTAGAGTCCAGCTCTCAACCTCCACCTTTAGGTACTACAGTATGATTCTGTCGCTGTGATAAATCCAAGGCCACAGGGGAGGACAGAGTTTGTTCCGGTCCATCACTGAGGGAAATCAAGGCAAGAACTCAAGGAACCTAGAGGCCAGTGCTGAAGCAGAGACCATAGACGAATTATGCTTACTGCCTTGCTCCCCACAGCTTCTTCAGCCTGAGTTAAGAAATCACCAGACCTACCTACCCAGGGGTGACAAGCTGAGACCTTGCCAGTCATCATTAATCAAGAAAATGCTCCACAGACATGCCCACAGGCCAAGCAGGACAGAGGCAATTCGTCAGCGGAGGCTCCTTCTATCCTTCTCTTGGAAGTAAGCTAACCAGCACAGGTAGGCACTGTTAGCATCTGTCTGACCTCCACCCCCACTTTAGTGGCCTGTCCCCCTATAAAAGGGGCTGCTTGCCCCCTCCTCCCTCTCTTGTTCCTTTCTTGCTCTCTTGGGCTCTTGCTCTTCCCTTCCCCCCCCTCCATTCCCTTCCCCCCTCTCTCTCCACATGCTCATGGCTAGCCTCTACTCCTCTTCTCTCTCTCTCTCTCTCTCTCTCTCTCTCTCTCTCTCTCTCTCTCTCTCTCTCTCTCTCTCTCTCTCTCTCTCTCTCTCTCTCCCACCCTAACTCCCCTCCACATGCCCTGAATAAACTCTATTCTATACTATACTGTTGTGTGGCTGGTCCCTCAAGGAATGGATACATAGGCATGGGCCCACTGAGACATCCCCTTTCCCCACATCTCACTACCCCTCCCTTAGCACATATCCTTTTTTCTTTATCTTTTTATAAACACATCAGGTACCAGGGGTAGAACTTGTGTGGCAAACCCTTTATTCACTGAGTTATTTTTGTTGGCCCTCATCTTGAACTTCTGATCCTCTTGCCTCTACATCCCAAATCTTGCTACCACACTCAGTTTATCCAACTTAGTTTTACAGTTTTAATTGTGCTTACTAAATGTGATGGGTAGTCTGTCTGTATATCTGTACCACATGAATGCCTGGTGCCTGCAGAGGCCAGCAAAGAACAGCAAGTCCTCTGAGTAAATGCTGGGCTATCCCTCAAGCTCCTATACATTTTATTTTCAAGAGTGCCTTGTCCCCATCCCCTCCATGCTTCTCAGTACCAATTCCTGGACAAATATTCTCTAAACCTTAAAAGTCAGTTAAGAACCAAGGGCCATTTTTTTTTCCCTGTGCAGCTGGGGCCTCCACGTTCTATGTTCGAACACAGCACTTGAAACTTTGAGTTTTATTTAAACCATGGAGCTACTGTCAACTCAGCAGCGTGTTTAGGATCTACTAGCAAGCAAAGATATTGTTCATCTTTCTCTCCGGTCTTGGGTCTTGGCAGCTTGGTTGGACCCTCCTTACTCCCCGGAGTTATGTCGTGCTGCTTAAATAAGACATGCGGGGGGGCGGGGGGAAATGGGTCAGGATTTTAGGTCTTCCGAAAAACTCGATTGCTGTCAAGCTTCAGCGCCAGGCTGCAGAGCCTTACCCAGAGCCCCCAGGAGAGAGCCAGGCTGGGAAGCAGAAGCTGTTCCAGAAGCACGGGTCTTGAAGGCAGGAAGACTTTTGTGTGCTCAACCTAAATTTTGTTTGTATATTATAACACCACGATGAACCCATCATTCAAATAAATATTTTTTTCTAAGTATTATTTATTTAGAGCTGGAGAGTTGGGTTAGCAGTTAAGAACCCTTGTTGCCTTTGCAGAGGACCAGGAGCCATCCACACGGAGGCTCACGACTCTTTATAACTCCTTGTTCTGACCCTCAGCAGGCACCAGGCAAATACATGGTGCATTTATGTGCATGCAGGCAAAACACTCACACTCACACTCACACTCACAAGGAAAAGTTATCGGCTCAGGACCCCCAAGACAAAGTTCTCAGCACAAAGGAGATTATTAGCCCCAGAGGGCAGGGAATAAGAGACAAGGACAAGAGACAGAGGAGAAGGTTTCCAAAATTGGGGGGAGGGGAGACAAGGGAGAAGGGGGAAGGGCATTTGTCCCAGGGGACAAAGGATTGCCTCTGGATAGAGAAGAGACAGACATGGTCCATAGGAAAAATGGTGTGTTTTTTGTTTGTTTGTTTTGGTTTTGGTTTTTCGAGACAGTGTTTCTCTATGTAGCTCTGGCTGTCCTGGAACTCACTCTGTAGACCAGGCTGGCCTCGAACTCAGAAATCTTCCTGCCTCTGCCTCCCGAGTGCTGGGATTAAAGGCGTGTGCCAAAGCCCGGTGGAAAATGATGGTTTATAAAGGTAAAAAGAGAAACCTTGTTTTAGGATGAAGTGTTTAATTTTAATTTGGCATGTTAATTAGGAGCCAGAGGGGGCTTCTGATTGCTGGTATTAAATACTTTGATAGCTGGACCTTGGTAGTCAGCCTCAGGAGGAAGAAGTGGCCAAATAAGGTAGTAGACCTTGCTGGCTGGCTTTAGGATGTAATCTAATGGCTTTTAGCAAGGCAGAGGGAATGGAGGAGAAGGGCAAGGCCTGCCAGAGCCAAGCTCACCAAACTCAGCTGGCCAGAGTCCCTTCACATATACAATTAAAATAAATCTGAATAATTAAAACCAATACATCATGGGTTCATTGTGGTATTCTCTCTCTCTCTCTCTCTCTCTCTCTCTGACACACACACACACACACCTTTATACTATAGAATGTCCTTGCCTATTCCCTTCTGAACCCTCCTGCCCCTGCCACCTGAACGCTGGGATCACAGACAGACTCAACCACACATCACCTTTGTGGTGCTGAGGATGTATGTACGCATGGTTCGTGCACGCAAGGTAAGTGTCTCTCTTCATTTTACCTTTTCCTTTTTCCTCCTTTTTCTGTCCTGTCTCCCGTTTTTGAGGACATTTGGGGGGAGCACAAGTATCCCCACCCGGCCGTCACACTCCCACCCTGCAAACATGCAATTCAATGGACCTGAGCCCGTCACACTCCCACCCTGCAAACATGCAATTCAATGGATCTGAGCCCGTCACACTCCCACCCTGCAAACATGCAATTCAATGGATCTGAGCACATTTGTCCTGCTCTGTGACTGTCATCACATAACCTCTGACACCTTCCTCACCTCCAGTTTCTGTTTCCTTTTCATTTCCCAGAGACCACAGATCTGCCTTCTGCCCGGTAGCTTTACCTTCTCTAGAAATCGCATACAAGTGGGATCATAGACTAGGAACTCTTTGGGACGTAGCTTCTTCAACTCAGTGCACATCTTTCCACATTACTCTCTACTTCCCACTATTTTTTTTTTTTTTGAAAGCCTACTTCTGTCTCGGTTTCTCTCTCTAGATTTTTGAGACTAGGTTTTTCTATATTGCCAAGGCTGGCCTCCAATTTATAATCCCCCTGCCCCAGTGCTGAGATTGCAGGAGTGAACCACCAGGCTTGGCTACAGATTCCTCCTTTATGCTTTCCGCCACATACACACTTTCCTTGCAACCAAGCTCTGATCTTTTTAATCACCCTAGGTCTTGTGGGTCTTTGATTACTGAGTCCACGCCCACAGCTGATCCTAAGTGGGACCCACTTGCCCCAGCCTATAGGAGCCGGAGATGTGTCACACTCTGGTGGCGGGTAGCAAGCAGAAACAAGGCGAGTGGGGTGGGAGGCGGAGTGGGAGGTGGGGTGGGACTCAGAACTGTCAGCCTGGGAGGAAATAAATACAAAACAAATGGGAGAATAAAGTCAGTTTACTGAATGCATGGCTCCACTCCACTCAGGGTGGGTGGAGGCCTGAACAGAGGGCCTCAGCATTGGGAGCCCAGGCTGCTGGGCTAAGGGGCAGCAGCAGGGCAGCACACGGGGGACTCAGCTGGTTTGCCTGTGCTGGCTGAGATGGTCCTTGGGGCTGCCCACGGATGCTCAAGCCAGACCCCCAGAAGGAGTGGCACGGGTGAAAACGGTAGCTGCGAACACATTGGCTTCAGTTTCAGTAAAGAGGAGGGAAGAAAGGAGGCAGAGGGGGACACAGAAAGGACTTCTGGGTGGAGAGGTCTCTGCCGCACTCCACGACCAGCTCCCTTGCTAGATGACCCGGCCTGGGTAAACGTTGCTTGCATTACCATCTCCCGACTCGGAACCTAGAAAGCAAGACCATCTCTCAGGCTGCAGGGCCACAGCAGCCGGGCGTGGCACCACTGCCACCTTTTGTCCCACTCTGGCCTGGAACGGTGTGGGGGAACAGATTCTTTAATCTGGGGCTGGGGACTGCCTAGGCTCCAGCTGGGCCAGGAGCAGCCGTACTGCAGGCTGCTCTAGGAATCTATTTCAGATGCCAGTCTGGTGATAAAGTCTGCAGGCTGAATAGTTGGTAGAGCCCTTGTCTTCTCCCAGAGTGATGTTTCCAAGTTAACCCTGCTGCGTGGTGGTGACAAAGAGCAGGGCAGGGTGACACTGGGAGTGGCAGAAGTGTCCGAGCACAACAGATGGGACAGGAGAAGGGTTCTCCTTATTCTCAGAGAAACTCTTGTTCTCTTTGCTTCTTTCTGTCTTGGTTTGAGGGAACGTTCGAAGACTATGTAGAAACACTTTATCACAGTAGAAGTACGGGGAACCTGAGCAAATGACACCTGGCCGTTCACACCCAGACCCTCTCAGCTCTGTTTCTGGTCTCAAGGACACCCCGGCCACTCCAGCTTTCTCTCTCCCTCACCCACAGAGTACTTCCCTCGAAGGCTGGGAGCATCCTGGAGTTGCCCCTCCTGCTTGCCTGGGTTCACCCCACACCTGTGAGCCCTCTTCCTTAGTCTTGGCTCTGGTGATGGTCATCTGTGCCAGCTGGGAAGCAGCTGTCAGAGAAGCTGTGTCAGGAGCCCTGTCACAGGTTGGCTCACACATCTACGGATCTGCCTGAGACGCCCTGTCCTCAGTGTTACTGATGGGGGGGGGGGCTTTTGTTCAGGGAGTGGTGCCCAGTAAGAAGGCTGACTTGAGCACCGTAGGGCCACAGACAGATGGCACCTTTTGTGCCACCCTCTGTGCCCTGACGGTTTGTCCTTTACCTCTGTGTTTACCTGGACTGAACTGGGATGGCAGGTCACAGCTGTGACTCGGTGCTGGCAGGCCATATTAACCAGATGCTGCCAACCAGGTGAGTCATGACAGGCTGGAGGGACCAAAGAGGAAGAACGTGGCCCAGGGGGAGGGCTGGCCTCTCCTGGCTCTACCTCTGACGCCTGACTTTTGTCTTGATAGTGGCTTTGGCACAAAGACAAGGTAAGGACTGCCAGTGGTCAATCATCGAGGTCAGTGTGTTAGTTCCCTCTTGTCCTGGGCTCTGTACAGCCTGGACTGACTCTCCCCTCCCTACCAGTATCTGGGAAGTGTAGGCTGGGGGCAGGTAGAAGGAACCTGGAAAGAACCTGCTGCCTGTGAATAGTCGATTCTGAAGCTGGGCCAGCTCCAACTGAGACAGCAAATGAGTGGTAGACAGTCAGAGGGACCATCTGCGTGGAAGCAGCGGAGAGGAGAGGGAAATGAATGCCTTCCTTCTCTGTGGAGACTTTTTTTGGGGTGGTGGTGGTGGTGGTTGAGACAAATGCTGCGCTATACAGTGCAGCCTGGAACGGAAGGCACCACACTCTGCTTAGACCACCGCGCTGCCAGCCTTGATTCCTTTCTAAGCATCCTCTGGGGATGCTCTTACACTTCCCCAGGGAGAGCAGCCTCCTGTGACAGCAAGTTTAGAAGCTAAGGTTGCCCTTCCCCATCTTGAACCTGTGCTTTGACCCTGAGTCTGGGAGAGCCCCCGCGGGCGGGCTGCCGGATACAGCGGTCGCACGGAGCACTAGGGGGCGCTCCTGCCCAGCCGAACGCTCTCGGACGCGCCCGGCGCCGCAGGTTCCGAACCGGGTAGCGCTGCGGGCATCTTGGAGGCGGGGCGGGGCTCGGGCGACAGGACCTTCTGAAGGTCTTCCAGTTGGGGACCAAGCCCTGCTGCCTGTCACGTCTCTGTAGGATCAGGAGGCTCTCGCCGAAGCCACGCTGAGAACCCGTGCGCGGACGCCTGGCCGAGGTGCGGTCCCTGGGAGGTGGTGTGTGCAGGCAGCGACACAATGGTCTTTTAGACACCTTACCGCCGCCTTCCTGGGCTGCACCCAGGCGGCAAGGCCGGGTTCTGAGCACCCGGGCGGTAGCCCTGAGATCTCGCTCAGTTGGCCTGGACCCCACATCAAGTAGGGATTGGGGCTCCAGGAGCTCCTTTTGTATGAATAAGGGCCTTCCCCATCTCTGAGCACCGCGAGCCTGGCTCCCTAGGACTGCGTGCCCTGAATAGAAAACTGGTTTTCCTAGGGATGCAGTCTTGGCCCCACCCTGGGGAGCTCTGGACTGGTGCAGTGTCTCCTCTGGTCAGGTATTTATTTGTTGTGTGTGTGNGGGGGGGGGGGGGGGGNGGTAGGGGAGGGGTCCACAAAGCATCCCTGCAATGGGCTGCATCAACCCTGCCTGTGGGCTGTGCATGAAAGACACATTCCAGAGCCCCACCCCACCGCTGGAGTGGAGTCTGTGGGAGGGCCCAGGAATCTGTGTTTAGGGTAAGTTCTCGAGGTTGGAGATGCCAGCGTGGGAATCACTCTCCTAAAGCTCTCAGGGCAGGGCAGGCTTTTGTAAATTGTCTCCTTGAAGAACCCAGAGAGACCCAGTTGTCACATCCCTCCAATTCCCTGTGACACTTATTCTCTCTGTGGATAGAGTCTTCCTTAAGGCTTGCCTCTGAGCCCTCTGCTCCAATTAGGCTCATCTTCTCCAGGTGAATCTCTATGGACTAAGAAACCCGTCTGAAGGAGGCTGGAGGCCTGTTGGCTTTGTTCAACCTCTGAATCCAACAGACCCACTCGATGTGCTTAATGTCATCCAAATCCAATCAAAACACTTGCTTGTCAAAGGAACACGCTCTCTTTGGTAATGGCTAACCAGCCTGCTTTCAGGATCTGGGAAGGAAAATCCCAGGCAGGACCCTGGCAGGAAAAGCAAAACAAAACAAAACACCCAACCAACCCTCCATCAGGGCTGGACGCCAGAGGCCCTAACAAGGAAAGCGCTCTCTTCCGCCTACTTGACCCTTTCCCTTGGTTTCAGGATGAATTAAAAAACCTTATCTGCTCCACATCCAGCCGTCTTGATTGATTTTCAGCTAAGCCTAACGTTTCCCAAGCTTGGTGGGGTTATTTTTGCCTCTGGGTGGGGGTCATAACTTCCTTCCAGGTTGTTAGGTTCAACACAGGAGCAGAAAAGGAGCAACCTAGCAGACACCCTTAGAGGGGGCAGGACAGGATGCACCCCCAAACCTACTTTCATTTTCTTCTGGTCTGGGTTGTGGGTAATTTCTTGACAACTGTGAGAGAGAAGACAGTGAGACATGAATTGTTTTTACAATGCAGCTATGAACAGATGTGGACCTCCCTGGCCTCGGAATGTCCTAGAACTCCTGTGACTCGCCACGGTGCTGAGGATCAGGGCTGCTTTTCTGCACCGATGGAGATCAGCTTGTCCCAAGGACAGTGCAGTGATAACCCGGGTCACCTTTGCTGCTTCGGGCTTCTATATTTGGCAGTGTGAACAGACTTGCTTCCTTTCAGCAATTGATCTGAATAGCAGAATCCCTTTCTGATGGTCCAGGCACAATTTACAGGCTGCGGGGAGGGAGGCTGTGCTAATTGGCCACTTGCCTCGACACTGGCTTTTAAACAATCACTTGTATTCTCTGCTCGGCAGGAAGCTGCCGACCCATCCAGGCCCTGGGCTCTCTTTGTTCTGACTTTATGGCATTTTATGCCACAATAAGAAACACTGTGGACTCCATGCGAGCCATTGTGCCAGGCTGCAAGGATGTGGGCCCTGTTGCAAAGGGCTTGGTGCTTCCCTGGGAAGAACAGGGACTTTGTGACAGGCTAAAGACAAAACAGGGGGTGCTGGACAATGTCACAGGACAATGCCACTGGCCAACTCCCTGGCCTGGGTGGAGGCACTTCTTGTCCACAGGCTCTTTTCTGTGCCCGAGGGAGGGACAGAGGAAGGGTGGGATTCCGGCTAGAATAGCGGGTCTTGGTAACCTGTGGATTATACATCGGATATACTCTACTAACCTCTGATGCCAATGCTCTGGGCGGCAGAGGCAACCTCACTCTGCCCTGAGATTCTGTGGCAGGTGCTCATAGATATACACAGACAGACATCTGACCAGCCCTCCCATGTCACTAGGTGTCCCTGCCCTGACAAGCAGAGATCCTTTCCTAACTGTGGGTCAAACCTGAACTTTCCATGTTTGTGTAGATTTGACTCCTTGAAGCAAGAATTTGTGTTGTAGAAATAGTCGTAAATGGGGGATGGTCTACAGGAATGGATGGACCTCTGGCACCCGATCTGCCTCTGAGGCCAGCCAGTGTGCTCCTTGACCTCTGGTACCACCCTGGGAGGGGACAAAGGGAGGGCACTCTCTCCTGAAGACACCAGTGATCAGAGACAAGAATCAGACCAGGAGGAAGGCCATGATGGAGGTCTGGGGGAGCTGACTCGTACCAAGTGTCCTGTGTGGATGTGAGAGGGAAATCCATTTAACCTCACCATCCAGACCAGACTGTGCCCATCCGACTACAGGATGAGCTGGGCTGCATGGACCAAGGCTGCCAGGGTCCTGTGGTCCCTGGAGATGCTCCTGACATAGACACCTGAGGAAGGGCCAGCTTTCTGGTGGGCACACAGAATAATATCAATGCTTCCTTCAGCGAGCGTGCATGCGTGCGCGCGCGCGCACACACACACACACACACACACACACACACACACACACACACGAGCACTTAAGCACACAGTGGGGGAGGGAAGAAGAGAATATTATCATCCATGCTCTGTGCTGGGTTCCTTATCTCTTTATGCCACACAGCTGGGTTCGTCCAGTCTGCCATCCGGGTGTCTCCTGCACGTATCATTCAAATACCAGGATATCAGGCCCAGGCTGGAAACTGTCCAGTAGCCTCCAGAGCCACCCCTCAGCCTTGCAGCCCTGCACCCTGCCTACACCTCAGGCTCACTTCCTGCCAGCCCCTGCCACACAGCTTCTAGACATCCTCTGACCATGCAGGTTCCCATATCTCCATGCTGTGTCTTCTGCATGGGGGTCTACCTTCCCAGCCCACCCACCCCAGTCTGTCTGCCACGATCTTTGAGATCCAGGCTAAGCATCATCTTTGCGTTTCAGCTGACAAAAGCCATGGCAGCAACATTGCCAAAGCAGGAAGGACTGACAGCAAAGGGCACACCCTGCGGGGTCAAAGGTCAGGCTTTCCCAGCAGCAGAACGGGAGATCCCGCTTTAAGTGTGTGTGTGTGTGTGTGTGTGTGTGTGTGCGCGCACGCGCGTAAGCCAGAAAAGGGTGTCAGATCTCCTGGAGATGGAGTAACAGGTGACTGCGAGCTACTCAAAATGGATGCTGATAACCAAACTTAGTCCTCTGCAAGGGTAGTGCTCCATCTTCATGGCTGTGCCATCTCTCCAGCCCCAGGTGCTCCCTCTGTAGACGCTGAGCCCCTTATAGCCAGCATTCGTCTTCATTACTTCTGTATTCCCAGGATATAATTTAGAACTCGGCACACAGTAGGTTCACGAGGTAAATGAGTATACCTTGAATTCTCTCTACAGATGTGTACTGTCCTTTCTCTAGAATGACACTCAAGACTTGCTACCAGAAAGAAATAGATTCTGATTCAGGAATTCCTTGGACTGTGAAGCCCAACTGAGCATTTTTACATCCCAGACACTTTCCGGGCACCAGAGACCCACGGTTCCATGCCCAAGTTGATAAAGAATAACCACACACCTCACTGTAGCTTTCTTTGGCACCCAATGTCCCTGGAATATATAGCGCCCAGTGCATGGTTTGCAGTCAGACATGGGTAACCCTGTGTCTAAATGAGACAAGTTTAGAAAGCCTGGTTTTATCTTCAAACAGCACAGAAACTGTCTGTTGCTGGGACCACAGGAAACCCAGTAAGGCCCAGCTACAGAAGATGTGGTATTGATTTCACAGTCTCTGTGTGCTCACTGGGTTCTCCAGGTATTATATTCTTATTTTGTTTTTACTGTTAAGGCCTAGGTAACTGCTACCTGGCCAGCCTGCAAGTTTTACTAATATTATAAGGAAATTTCCTCCTACGTTTCTGTTGCTACTAGGAAACTTTCTCGCGCCCAAGCTGATTCCCTATTCTGTTATGTTCTGTGCCCTTGGAAACCAGTCACCATAGAAGTCAGTAGAACTAACTGCTTTGTAGAGTTCCCCACATAAGCTTGCACCCGAAGCAACCTCCCAGCAGTGATCCTGCACCTGTGTGTGAGCTTTTATGGTATTTGATTTTATAAACTGCCCCTGGGATGGACTCCCAACATAAGAGAGACACCCACATCAATATAAGAAACTATCTGGAATAAGACTTCCGTTCTGAGTAGTGGTTGAGTAAGGCTTAAGTTCCTAAGACCTCCCTGGGAACTGACATCCTACTTGGCAGAGACATGTATGTGGGTAACTGACATCCTGGTTGGCAAGTTAAGACATGAATGTTAGACAAGTCCCATCCTGGTAGGCAAGTTAAGACATGAATGTTAGGCAAGGCAAGTCCCCTGCCACAGTTGAATACCACAACCAATGGGGGGCAGAGTAAGTGTATAACAAAGATATGTTCCTAAGGAAATCCCCTATCCCTAAATCCTGATTGGTGGAATAACTTGGCCCAGATGTTGGTGGATTTTACGGTTAAAGCCCTGTAGGATCTTAACGCAGCTCCTGAGCCCGGATCGTGGCCCTGACCAGCCAGTCCTAGGCCTACGCTTCACAAACATCCGTCTCTGACCAAGGTTGCTGTTCATGTGGTTTGTGAGGCGACTCCTGGACCCCAACATTATAGATAAATGGATTTTGTCTCTTAACTTGACCTTAAGATCCTCAAAGAAAGGGAGGCATCAGGGTATCACGTCAGGTCATACAGTCACTTTCTTTGATTGAGTCTCATCTGTGAGAGTTAGTTCCCATTGCTGGCTTGATTAAGAAACACTTAGGAGCTAGAGAAAGTCCCCAAGGAGCTGAAGGGGTTGGCAACCCTATAGGAGGAACAACAATATCAACTAACCAGTACCCCCAGAGCTCATGTCTTCAGTTGCATATGTGGCAGAGGATGGCCTAGTCAGCCATCAATGGGAGGAGAGGCCTTTGGTCTTGCAAAGATTCTATGCCCCAGTACAGGGGAAGGCCAGGGCCAGGAAGCGGGAGTGGGTGGGTTGGAGAGCAGGGCGGGACTTTCGGAATAGCATTTGAAATGTAAATGAAGAAAATGTCTAATAAAAAATTATACAAAAAGAAAAAAAAGAAAAAGAAAAAGAAAGAAACTCCTAGGGTGTTAATGAGGCTCATCATGGGTGTGTCTGTGAGGGAGGAAGACCCACCCTGAATGGGAGTAGAGCCATCCCATGGGCTGTTGTCTAGGACTAAATAAAGAATAAAAGGAATCAGGCATGGTGACACACACCTTTACTCCCAGAACTTAGAGAGGGGGAGGCAGATGGATCTGTGAGGTCATAAGCCAGCCTGCTTGGTCTACATATCAAGTTCCAGGCCAGGTGGGGATACACTGCAAACTCTTGCCTCAAAAAACAAAACAACAACAAAACGTTAGAAGAGAAAAGTCACTCTTCATCTCTCTGTTTTCTAGTCCGCTGAGATGTGAGTGGGCTTTCCCATGATCCTGCCGCCACAGACAAGCTGGTCTCGCCACCACGTGCTTCCTGCTATGTTGAATATATGTTCCCTCGAACTATGCACCAAAATAAATCCTTCCTTCAGTTGCTGTCTGTCTATCTGTCTGTCTGCCTGCCTGCCTTCCTGCCTTCCTGTCTGTCTGTCTTTTTTTTTCCAGGTATTTTATCACACTGATAGGAAAGTGATCTATCACCTCAGCCCCACTACCCCGGGGACAGTACAGTGCATGCTGCATTGAGGAAGTGACAGTCACCACCCTGGAGAGCCTGTGTCACAGGGTCTCGTCATGACACAAGCAAGAAGCCTGCTATGGGGAACTTCTCCAGTCCCACTAGCAAAGGAGTGAGGCGTCTCTTCTGATTCAGTCCATTCCCTTTGCCAAGGGCTACCTACTCCAGTTCTGGGAATCCCAACACAAAATCCAGAAGCCAGTGGATTTGACATTCTACTGGCTTCCTGCTTTCGTGTGAATGATTCTTTTTTAAAAGATTGAGGGCTGGAGATATGGCTCAGAGGTTGAGAGCACTGATTGCTCTTCCAGAGGTCCTGAGTTCAATTCCCAGCAACCACATGGTGGCTCACAACCATCTTAATGAGATCTGGTCTGTGTATGTGTCTGCTTTCAATACGGGCTTCCTCTGGGACCACATCAAGGGAGGCTTTGGGATTCTTTGGCATTCTCTCTCTCTCTCTCTCTCTCTCTCTCTCTCTCTCTCTGTGTGTGTGTGTGTGTGTATGTATGTGTGTGTGAGAGTGAGTGAGTGTAGTGACTAGGAAGGCCAGAAGAGGATGTTGTTCTCCTAGTGCTGGAGTTAGGCTGTTGTGAGCCCCCTAATGTGGGTCTCCTGCAGGAGCAACGCGTCTTAACCGCTGAGCTGTCTCTCCAGCCCCCGTGGAAGCCTCGTCACTGGCTATTTATAACCGGTTACTGCTTCATGCTCGGAGTGGGTGAGATGTGTTTCAAGGTTTCCCAAGTTAAATGTGAGCTGGTTAAGTGTGAGAAACTGGTCCCTTCCGCTCTGGTTCCCAGCTTGCCTCTGACACAGCTTATTCCTCGTCCAGAACAATTTGCCAGGAGTTTCCTGCGATGCAGTGCTGGAGGGCCTTGATTTCCATCCGTGAGCCGGTACTGTCGGGTTTTTTTTTTGTGGCCTCACTGGGCGATGTTGCTTCTGTTTGCTGGCCATCTGTGACCCACATCGACCCAGATGCTTCGAAGTTCAATGTTTAATAAAAAAGTTCTTTGAAAGATATGGGATTATGAAAATGAAGTCACAGAAATGTTAACAAAGGACCATTTCCTGCTTCCGGTACTTTTCCTTTTCCTTTTTTTTTTTTTTTTTTTTTAATATTTCTATGAAGAATTTATGCCACCATTAAAACCATGGGAGGTTAAGAAAGGGCAGGCCTGGGTCACAGAGAGGGTGAGATTCCTCCAAAGACAGGTTGGCAGAAACCCAGCCTGTTTTTTTGTTTGTTTTTTTTTAATTGAACACTCAGGGTCTGAGGAAAAATTTAACCCAGGAAAAAGTTGAAATGGGCCTATAATTCCTGTGACCAATGGAAGAAGCTAAATTCAGCATTTTCTCTTTTAGAGACTGTCTCACATCCTAGGCCAGCCTTGAAATTGCTATGTAACCTGAGGATGACCTTGAACTTCTAATCCCCCTGCCTCTGTCTCCTAAATGCTGGACTATGTTGCTGGTTCTGCCTTGGGTGGTTCTGGGGATCAAACCCATAGTTTCGTGCATACTGGACAATCACTTTATTAACTAAGCTGCATCTAGTGTGAAATTTTGCTGTTTCACTTTTGAAATAAGGCTTTACTATGTAGACCAGGCTGGCCTTGAACTCAGAGTTCCATCTGCCTCTGCTGTAGGGATTAAGGGTCCTGAATCCAGTGCTTTTAATAGAATGGTTCCATGCAGCTCACAATGGTCCTCGGAGCCGCGCTTATATAAAGAGGCTGCACTCCAGCCTATGGGCAGTGATGGTGTTGGGAAATGTCTGCAGACCACCTGACGAGGAGGAGGGAGAGGGGGAAAACAGAGAAGGGAGGAAGAGAAGGATAAAGAACAAAGCAAAGAGAACGAGGGGTTCAGGGCTGGGATGCAGATGACAGAGAGTGCATCCAGGACCACCAGAGGCTTGGCCACTGCCATACTGGCTCCTCCTGCCATACCCCAGCATGAAGAGCAGATATCAGGAGAAAAGCCTTGTGGGGCATCCTGGGAGTCCCAACACTGGCAGTGCAGTCAGCCGCTGGCCTGACTGGGCTCCTTCCCTTTCCTCACAAAGCTCTTGCCTCGTGTGGCCATAGGCGGCCATTTGATGAAGTGAGAAGTCACCAAGGGCAGCGGCGCTGAGACTTCACTTAAGTCCAGCTATCCCTTTCTCCTGTGTGATTCTTTCTGGCTCCACTCGTTAAAGGATAGCCATTCCAGTGCATACATGGTCACTTGTGAAACAGGGGCCACCATCAATGCCTTTACTTCTCAGCCTTCCTTCAGGCTTCAGGGATGGACACACATACAGGGACACACACACACACACACACACACACACACACACATGCTATATCCTACTGTCCAAAACACATCAGCAGAGCTGATATCTCAGAGTGTGACCGCTCACAAGCTCTCCAGTGTGCAATGCCCTGCTTCTGCACAGCTGCACAGCTGCACAGCTGCACACACGCCCTCACAGAGCATACACTTAATAGCCTTTTTGCACACCTCTATTTGGGGGGGGGGCGGTTGTCCTAGAGACTCCTTCGCTGACATGACCACTGATGACCACTTACTAGCTATTTGCATTTGACACTTAGGAGTCATGTGATTATAACTGCCTTCAGTCAGAGGTCACTGCACATACACTTAGTGGCTACTAAATCTTAGGCCTAACAGAGTGACAGTCCCAGTCCTCATCAAGTGACCATAAGGACTTCAAGAGATGCATGTCTAGGAAACAGCATCACGTGGTGTCCTTGGCTGTGCGGCACGCTCCTCCCAGGGCCTGGACTTACCCTCTCTCTGGAAGCCCGCCTGTAGTTGAGTGTCATGAGCTCCGCGAACCTCTGCTCATACAGGTGCAGCAGCAGCACCAGGTACAAGCCCGAGTTCATCAGCTCACTCTGTGCCTGCACGTGGAAGAGAAAGTCCAGACGTCATCTCCAAAATAGTCATGCGCTCAGCCATGGGGGTGGAAGGTAATAAGCGTGGAGGAAGCAAGAAGAGGGTTAGGGGAGGGAGAGCCCAAGTCTAGAGGAAGGTCTGCCTCCGGGAACCACGGGACCGAGCTGGAGGAGGCCCAGGGTGGCAGAGCACATTCCCTCCTGCAGTTCTCTGTCACCCATGGGAGGAGGCTCTGAAAGTCCATTTGCCAGGCTGATTCCTATCCCACTGTCCTTTGTGAGGTGTCACTGAACCCTGTACTGTGGGTTGAACAGGGCAGAAAGCCTTAGGGTTTGCTGCTGGGACCTGATTCCTGAGTTCCAGAATGGGCCCTGGTCACAAACAGCTACAGCAGAGGTCATTTTGAGAGGTTGGTTGAGTGCAACCTTGGTGGGAGATGTTTTTGATGGCAGGTGGCAGGAGGGTGTTAATGACAGAAGGGTGCGTGTATGCGTGTGTGTGTGTGTGTGTGTGTGTGTGTGTGNGAGAGAGAGAGAGAGAGAGAGAGAGAGAGAGAGAGAGAGAG
The DNA here is from genome assembly GCF_900095145.1 of Mus pahari. Lineage (NCBI taxonomy): Eukaryota > Metazoa > Chordata > Mammalia > Rodentia > Muridae > Mus > Mus pahari. The sequence goes on from NC_034603.1 coordinate 72,722,093, forward strand.
AGAGAGAGAGAAAATTCTCTCCTAGCTGGTGTGGCTAGCGTATGCTGCCAGGTGTTTGTTTTGCATTTTTAAAAAGAGGTATTTATTCCTTGAGCATTTTATACATGCATACAATATATTTTGCTCATATCCACCCCCAGTCTCCTACTAATCCTCTCAGACCTTTCCCCACACCCGCTTCCCAACTTTATGTTCCTTCCTTATTTCTTATCTTTTGTAACCCAGAGTCCAATGAGCTCTGCTTGGATGTGCACAGGTGTGCGCTGGGGCACGGGACTCTTCCCGGGACCACAGTCCTGGATCAGCGACCAGTTTCCAGTGACTCCTGCTAGGGGTGGGGTCTCAGGAGTCTTTCCCTGACCCTTACCAGTATTTGGGATTTTCACAAACCTTATGCACAGGCTGGGAAGATGGTGAGGTGGGGAATCAGATCAGGCAGAAACAGTTTGGACATTATATTTTCTCCTTTCTCTCCTGTCCTTCTCTCTGTAGTGTCTCTGTCTGTCTCTGTGTGCAGTGTGTGTGTGTGTGTAACTGCTGGTGTCTTGGTCAGGAAAGCTCTCAGAAGACACACTTTACAACCCTGCCACGTTGGGTGTGCTTCATTTTCTCAGACCTTCCTTTGCTGAGAGAACAGGCTCTGGACCTTAGTTTGGTATAGTTCTGCATGGACTTGTCGACGACCTCACCTCACCTACAGCCCCTCGCGTCTGCCTGTCTAGTCCTGTTTGCTTTCCTAGAGAGGATACCTCACTAGGGTCTCGGCTGGCTCTGGGAACCCCAGGGCCTTTGCTCGGCTTTCCTTTGGTCTGTTGGTTTCAAGCATTTATTCTGTATATCACTTGGCATTGTCTATAACTTTGTTAGAGATCTCAGTGACGTCACTTCCTGTGGGACCCTTCTTGCGAGAGCCTCATTTGTCCTAGGCATTTACTCTCTGGCTCCTAAATACTCGTCTCTGTTTTGTACTCTGGATCTTGTACTTGCAAATGCTTCTGCCATTTGTCGGCAAGCCGGTTGTGTTTTCTTCTTGCTGGCTCTTGAAACAGAAGCTGTCATTCGAGGGCTGGACATCCGGCCCGTGGCTCTGTAGTTCCTTGGTTGTGCTCCAGGGCCCTTCCCAACTCATCCCTCCCAGGAGCACTAGTAAGGACTCCCCTCTGCAAGGGGAGGAGGGGGATGAGACACCCTATCGTCCCCATCCGTTCTCCCACCAAATCCCATGGGTGGTGGTGGTCCAGGATAGGCCAGCCTGTACTCGGGGAGCCACTCAGCCACAGGGGACAAAAATCCTCTGCTGAGGTCAGGACCTTTTATAGCGTCCTTGGGAAGGGTCAGAACTATTGACAGTGTCCAAGTTAGCAAAGCATAGACTCCACAGGGCGGCCTCTTCGGGCAGCTCACCTTCTTCCTGAAGCCGCAGAGCTGCTTCGCTGACTGTCCCCCTGTTCCCGGTCGATCAAGGGCAGCTCAGGAGGCTGGAGCAGAACCCAAGTCTCCTAGGACCAGGTGGCTGCCAGGAGAGACTCAGAAGCCGAGCAAGGATCCATGTGCCTGCCCTTCCTTGTGTTTGGCCATCTCCGGTTCTTGGTGTGACAAGTGACCTCAAGGTCACTGTGCAAGGCCTCTGTACTGTCTGTCTTTCAGGACTGAAACTCACTGTCGAGAGCACTTAGACTTCTATTTTCAGTCTTTGATTGTGAGTGTGTGTGCACATGCACATGCATACATGCACACGTGAACATGTGCTCTTCTGACTTCTACCCCAAACAGGCATCTTGCTTTTTTATTAGCATTTTCCATTTTATCCCTATCCGCCTTCCAAAGCTTCCTCCTCCTCCTCCAGGAACCCTTTCTAATGAGCCAAATCTTACCCCTCTCTCTGATAGAGGGTTTTCTCTCTGCTAGAGGGTTTTCTCTCTTTGTTGGGGTCAGGCGTAGGGCTTTTGGAGCAGCCTCTGTGACATGAGATGGCAAAGCAACCAGCTACAAAATGGCGTGGACTGTTTGGGTTTGTCAAAGCATTCAGGAAAGCCATTTACTTTCTATGGCTCAGTGAGGTCTAGAGGTATGTGGATGGGAAAATACCCGCTGATGTTTTCTGCAGATAATTTGAAAAGTCACTTCTAGTAGATTGGCCTCTTCTCTGTTCTGTGGGAGGGAACCTGTCACTCAAGCCATAAATATCCTCTGCATAATGCACTGCTGACTCTGGCTCTGCTGGCCAATCAGAGAGAAACGTATTAGCATGTGTCCACTGCAGCAGATCGATCCCAGGGTTCCTGGGAAGTGTGTTTTGGAGAGTTATTCACTGGTGCCACCCCTGACCTGATCTGGGTCACTCTGCCTCTCATGTGAAGTTCCTTTTGTCACCAGCCTGCAGAACAGGGTGGGGCCGTTAGGGCGAGATGACATGGGCATTGTGGACAGGACCTCTGAGAGCCTCTCTGTCTAGTATCCATTGCCTTTCCCCCCAGCTCCTGTTTCTTGGTTTCTTTAAAACTAGTTACTGTACATGTGTGTATACAGGTATGTGTGTGTGTGTGCACATGTGTGCGTGTCATGGAAGGCAAGTAGAGGTCAGAGGAAAACTCTGTGGAGTCAGTTTCCTCCTTCCTGGGGTGGAACTGAGGCAGCCGGGCTGGAGATACAAGCATCTTTAGTAGAGGAGCCACGCAGCCTGCCTGTTCTTTAACAGTCATTGTGGTCAAGAGTTGGCTCAGATGGAACGTGTCAGCATCCAGATCACAGGGGACGGAAGCTGACAGCAAGGCTCCGTGTTTTATGACACCTTAAGTGTGTTCCAGAGAAGCCCCAGGATTTAAAGGTGATTAGATGCTTGCATGTCTAAGGACATCAGTCCTTGGCTGAGATGAGGCAAAGTCAGGCCTGTGCTTCAGAGAAGTGACGAAGTGATGGCCAGAGGCTACCAAGACCCTGGAGTGCCAGAGCAAATGTGGCAGGGGTGCATCTCTGGGAGACAATGGGTGTGGTTCCTAAAGTGCTCTAGGGTGAGATGGGTGGCCCAGGGCCATTGACACTGTGACTTTAGGTAAGCCATTTTAACTGTGCAGTGTGAGGGTGACTCCAATTCATAAAAGGGGACAGGTCACCTCTGTTCTGCCTGTTTTCCTGCAGGCGTTATGTAAATTGAGCTAACACAGGTGGCCTTGATATTTTGCAAAACAAATATATCCTGCAGGAGGCCAGGACTAAAAGTGGGGTTTTGGGAACACTGTGCCTGAGGTCTGTGGATGACCCTTTTGCACCTGGACTCCTGGGGTCTGGCCCAGTGCCTGGGCACAGTGTGTATTCAGTAAACATATGTACAGGTGAACCAAGTATAAAACTTGGCTTTTCCACAGCCCTTTCTCTGACTCTGTGTGTGTGTGTGTGTGTGTGTGTGTGTGTGTGTGTGTGTGCGCGCACACACAGTTCTGCTCACTTGTATTCTTCATTAGAAGGCAGTCTTGTTGGTCCTGGGTATTCTAGTATATCCCAGCACTATGTGTGTGTGTGTGTGTGTGTGTGTGTGTGTGTGTGTGTG
>NC_034603.1:72725690-72741423 GCF_900095145.1 Mus pahari
GAGAGAGAGAGAGAGAGAGAGAGAGAGAGAGAGTGAGTAGGTGTTGGCATCAGGTCCTCCCAAACCTATGACATCACATAGGTGATGGCTTGACCTGCAGACCTGTTGCCAAGGCAACAGGCACATATTTCTAGAATCCACTTGGCTCACCTCCCACCTTTACCTGCATTACATCATTTTCCATATAAATAAGGAGAACACCCCCCCGCCTTCTTCTCTTTCTGCCTGCACTTTGTCTCTCCCTCCCAATAAAACCTCTTCCACATGGAACTGTCTTGGCCTAGTGTGCTGTTGAGACCTGACCTGCCATTCTAACACATCAGTAGGTGCTCAGTAAAAGCTTTGAACGCTAACCTTTTATAGTATAGATATTTCCCACAATTGAAAACAAATGACACCTGTCTCCATCCCAGGCCAATGGAACTTCTGGAGTTACACCTGGGCATCAGCATTTGAACAGGGAGAGAGATTTGCCACGAAAAGGTTACAAACTGTCATCTGGGGTGTCAAACCAGGGAGAATTTTTGCATGGTTTTGTTGTTGCTGTTGTTTATGTGAGACAGAGGCTGTGTAGCTCATGCTGGTCTCAAATTTACTATATAGCTGTCAAAATGTTTGCAGAAAAAAACCTGGACGTAAGAGTCAAATTAAGTCCCCTCTAAGGGGGACTTTTGGTTTAACAATGATCTTACAGTTTCAAAATTATGTGCTTCACAATCGTGGTTATTAATTTTGGGATACATATTAATAGACAATTTTTTAAAAGATTTATTTATTTCATTTATATGAGTACACTGTAGCTGTCATCAGACATACCAGAAGAGGGAGTCAGATCTCATTATGAATGGTTGTGAGCCACCATGTGGTTGCTGGGATTTGAACTCAGGACCTCTGGAAGAGCAGTCAGTGCTCTTAAATGCTGAGCCATCTCTCCAGCCCTGGTGGGAGGTATATTTTAAGGGAAGGTAGCTTTAAGTTATAACGGTAATGCTGGGCGAAATTTATGTGGTAAATATTTATTAATTGCTTATTTTATAATAAATATTACTGCCTCTAGATCATAACTATGTATTACGATACAAATCGAGGCACAAATGCAAACCACATATGCAATTTGAAAAATTACAGCAGCCACGTGAGAGTTTTAAAAACCAATGAAATTAATATGAACAAGATATTTTATTAACCCAGTATATCTAAAACATCATTTCAATGTATAATTATAGCTATATGTTGCTTAGGCCCAGGGACACATTCTGGGAAATGTGTTGCTAGGTGATTTTATTGTGTGACCGACCATCAGAGTGTTCTTAAACAAGCCTAGATGGTTACCCTGCTATACCTGGAGGCCTCAAGGTATGGGGCGTACATACACACGTGCAAGACCAGTGTTTGTGGAGAGGGTGTTAAGCTGCCTGGGGGGTTATACTCCAAAATTATCAATGCGACATTTATTTATTTGTTTTATTTACTTCCTCACTCATGGGAGTGTGTGTGGGAGTGTGTGCCACAGGGTGTATGGAGTGTGTATGGGAGTGTGTGCCACAGGGTGTATGGAGTGTGTATGGGAGTGTGTATGGGAGTGTGTATGGGAGTGTGTATGGGAGTGTGTATGGGAGTGTGTATGAGAGTGTGTATGGGAGTGTGTATGGGAGTGTGTATGGGAGTGTGTGCCACAGGGCACGGAAGGGGGGCAGAGACAGCCATTGGAAGTCACTTCTCTCCTTCCAAGTGGGTCCTGGGGATTGAACTCAGGTCGTCAGCCTTATGCTACAAGCACCTTTACCTAGTGAGACATCTTGCTGGCCCCAGAGTATGAATTTTTATTTATTTTTTTATTTTGGAATTCATTCTTTCACAAACTCTCCGTTTTGCTTTCAGTTTTGAAGAAAACACCCCTGGGCACAGATGCCTATGCTGTCAGGCTTTTAAAGTACTTCATTCCATTCTTACATGGTTCTTGAGACCTAAGTCTTATCTCTGCATTTAAAGAATTGTATATTGATCCGTGTGTGAGTGTGAGTGTTTTGCCTGTGCGTGTGTATGTGCACTACATACATGAAGTGCCCATGGCGGTCTGAAGAGTGAATATGATCTCCTGGAGCTGGACAGTTAGGAGCCACCACGTGGTTGCCAGGAACCGGACCCGGGTCCTCTCAAAGAGCAGAGTTAGTCCAAGGCTCTTCTGTGAAACCGCCCACCCCTTGCTGTGATGCCCATGTCAGAGGTTTGGTCCCCTGTTAGGAGGTGGTGAAGCCTTTAGGGAGGAGACCCAGGGGAGGTCCTTAGCTATCCATGCTCTTGAAGGAGAATGTGGAGTACCTTCTTTCTCCCTCTGCTTCTTAGCTGCGAAGGTGAGCAGTCTGCTCCACTAGGCTTCTGCACAGAGGGCCGCTCTCACCAGAGGCCCAGAGTAACGGGGCTCAATCTTAGACCTTAGGCTTCAGAGCTGGGAGCCAAAACAGAGCTTTGGGTAACATTCTGGGGGTGAAGGATGTGGAGTGGGAACCTTATCTGGGGAGTGAAGTGGAAATTTAAAGAGTTCTTTGCAAAGTCGGTTGGATGGTGTTTTGCTGGAGCAAACACGTGAAGGAACATTTCGTTAAAGTGGACACAGGTGTGAAAGGTTAAGGCTGACTCATAAGGGACGTTTCACTGAAGCAGACAAGGGAGAGAGGATGTTCTGCTAAGGCAAGCATGTGAAAGGACCCGTAATGAAGGATTCTTTGCTAACAGCATGCATGTATTGGTCTGCCTTACGTTGCATAGTTGAGCTGCATTTGTCGGGACTCCACAGGGAGAAACACAGCCAAAACACCTGATGGTACGCTACAGTTTCTAGCTGCTTCCGAGGATTCAGGTTGATTGGATGCACATGCAGAGGCAGGGCCCATGGAGGACACGTGATGTTTGGAGGGCATAAACAGGACTCCACAGAGTGATAGAGCTTGGCTTGCTGGCACAGCTAGCTGTCCAATGCTTGTGGGTCTTGAGTCTTTGCTGATCTTCGCTTCCCTGAGAAAGGCACAGCCGAGAACGTCTGGTGTCTCTCTGGGTCCCATCTGCTGACTCAAGCGGGGGCTGGGACCTGGCTGGCTCTGCTAGGTTGTGTCATCGCTGTTGCTAACCTGACGCTACTAAACTGGACTGCGGGTGTGTCTGTGAGGTGTTTGTGAGTGGATTGAGCTGCCGCTGCCTGCTAACCTGTGAACTCAACTGCCCATTTCTAGACCACACAGACAGGAGTTGCTCCAAGGAACCTTTCTAAACAGGTCCACTTCCCCTGTATCCTTTCTTTTCCCACTACCTATGGTTGGTGGTTGGCTACAGGGGAGGTTAGTGTTTAAGAACCATCATTAAAAATAAGGTTTGAAAAAAATTGAAGTTACAGGGGAGAGGGCAGGATGGGGAAGTAGAGGACAGGTCAGGGTACACAGGGCTCTCTGCTACCTTCACGGCCAGCAGAGTGACCAGCCCCGGGAGGCAAGAAGCCGTTCAGCTCAACACAGCTCAGTAGCCAGTGCTGCTTCGAACTTCTGGAGTCTGACCCAAGTGGTTTATTTTAGGCATATTTAAGCACAGCACCATTTGGTGGAAACTTTTCTGCTGATAATTAACTCAATTCTGCGTGCACAATAAAGCCTATGTATCTCTCCCTGAGGGCCAAAGTAAACTAAGTACAGGTCAGCCCTGAATCCACTGAAATGCTTTGTAAAGTCCATAAGGATAGGGTCTATAGGTTGAGAAAAGCAAGGGTCTGGTGCAGAAAAGTCTCTAGTCACACCAGGCTAGAAAACACATCTGCTCCAGCCTCCCTCGGGAATGATGGGTACTGCACCCCTCCCCTCGAGGGAGCAACCCCGTGTGCTAACACTGCAGGTTCCTCTGGTGCTCATCACAAGCACGAAGACGTCTCGGATTCCTACAGGGCATGTGTGAATATGACCAAAGTACAGTCACGTGTGTATGGAAATGTTTCTGAATTTTTAAATTTTATATGCATGAGAGTGTGCTTGTCTGTATGCCCCATGCACGCCTGCTATCTGCAGAGGCCAGAAGAGGGCATCAGGTCTCCTAGGATTAGAGTTACAGAGGGTGGTGAGCTGCCGAGTGGATGCTGGGAATCCAACCTGGCTTCTCTTCCAGAGCAGCCAGTGCTCTTAACCACTGAGTCATATTTCCATCTCAAAACTGTTTCTTATGCTAAGTAAAAACACGAATAGCTTGAAAATCCACAAGAAGCTGGGAAGCTAATCTAACCCTATTGTTAGGGTGTCTGGGAGGGGAGAGGTTCAGATAAGGACATCCAGATGAAGACCTGTGACTGTGTCCTGGTTGGACTTAAAGGTCTTATAAGTCCTGGATGGACTTATAAGAAGTAAGATCAGAACACAGATGCACACATGTGCACACTATCTGTCCCTTTTCATGTAATACTGTATTCTGCTTCAGGAATCTGCCAGCAAGCAGACTATCACCAGATATGAGCCCTTGAACCTAAGAATGTGATCTACATAATAATCTCAAAATCTCTCTCTCTCTCTCTCTCTCTCTCTCTCTCTCTCTCTCTCTCTCTCTCTCTCTCTCTCCTCTCTCTCTGTGTGTGTGTGTATATGTGTGTGTGTGTTTTATGTATTAGTGTGTACTCAGCATGGACTGCCACTACCCCTATAGCCCTCAACCTGTTCTCTTAATAAAGTTGCCTAGCCTCACACATGTTATAATATTGAAAAATGGACGAAGGAAGTGTCTCAGCCAGAGTTTCCATGGCTTCGATGAAACACCATGACCAAAAGGCAAGATGAGGAGGAAAGGGTTTATTGGGTTTACATTTCCAGATCACAGTCCATCATGGAGGAAGTAGACGGGAACTCGCACCGGGCAGGAACCTGGAGGTAGGAACTGACTGATGCAGAGGCTCTGGAAGGGTGCTGCTCACTGACTTGTTCAACGTGTCTTGCTCAGCCTCCTTTCTTATAGAACCCAGGACCACCAACCCAGAGATGATGTCACCCACAGTGGGCTGGGGCCTCCCCATTTAATCACCGATTAAGAAAATGTCCTACAGCTGGATCTTATGGAGCCCTGTACTCAACAGAGGTTCCCTCCTTTCAGATAACTCAAGCTTGTGTCAAGGTGACACAAGGATGGGAAGTATAGATTTAATATAAAATTATATAATATTTTGCTTTTTTGTATCAAGTACTTGATCTAGTGTGTATTTATCACATACAACATGTATTGATTAGAAGGAGCCACCTTCTCATTAGCCACGTGTGGCTTGTTGCTTCTCTATTGGAGAGTGTAGTTCTAAATAAGAGATTGTTTGCCTGAGAATTAAGTGATTAACTTTTGCCTTGGGCATAAATCACCTTCCCACCCGAGGTTAATTAACTTTTTCACATTTTCAGCAATGTGATCCAAATGCCCCAGGAGAGTTTTCTCCACTTATTCCATCCCCAGATCCCTGGGTGTTAAAAGCCCATTCAGCAAGCTTCATGCTTATTAGCCTTGGGTAATGCTGGTCCTCATTACCCAGGTTACTTGATATTTAAGTTGGGGGACCATTTCCTCCAAGACCTTAAGTTTATTTTCTGTTGTTATTAAATAACTTCAGCAAATTTGGACATGGGCCCTGCCCAGACTTTCTTGATGTTTCTACGGGTTCAGTTGGCTATTCCAGCTTCCCCCTTGTCTCCTTAATAGCAGGTGGATGTCAACCCAGGATGGCAAGACTTCTCAGTTCTCCAGTGTTCTGGTTTAGTGGCACACTTTCTCAAAGAAGTGAGCCAAACAGACTCAGATCCATCTCACACTTGGGCTTCTTATAATCCGTAGACCAGAGAGATCAGTTTGCTCTGCTCAAACTTTTAACCTACTTAGTTATTAAAGATTTGTTTATTTTATTTTATCTTTATGTATGAATGTGTGTCTGCATGTATGCATGTGTGTGTGTGTATGTGTGTGCTGGTGTGCCTTTGGTAACCACACATGCCAAAGGGTGCACTGGGTTCCCCTGGAACTGAAGTTACAGTTGTGAACCATGATATGGGTGCTGGGAACCCAACCAGATCCTCTTGAAGAGCAGTAAGTGCTCCCAACCATTGAGCTCTCTCTCTAGATTCTCTGCCTATGCTACCTCAGGGAGAAAGTGGCAGTGATGTATCTTACCCGGGACTGCTGGTGCTTGTGGTAGAATTCAGTCATGTTGAAGTCATCCAGGTCGACCAATAGGCCTTGCTTACACATCTCACAGGTCTTTACAGTGCCTAGATCTGCTCCTGGAATCAAGAGTAAGAATCATATGTAAGAAGGTAGATCAGAAGCTAGCTCTCTCAGTGTGGGCGCGTGCACCACACACACACACACACACACACACACACACACACACGCACATCCCTGAGTCTGTTTGTGCCAGCACTTTGGACAGGTGCTATTTTGAGATTGAACTTCTGTCCGAGTTACAAATTTCAAGCTTCAATGGTTTTCATTTGAAGTCAGCCATCCTCTGGAGAAAATGACCTTGACCCTGAGTTCTGAACATCTTTTTCCCTCTGTGGACATTTATTATTTGAGCTTGAGGCAGGTGAAGTCTCCATGACTTCTAAATAACAGATCTTGTTTCTATCTAAATATGTAAACATAATGGTTCATAAAATTGAAACTGCTACACGGAAGTGAATCCTCTCTAACACAGGCCTTTGCAACAGGAGCGACTGTTGGACTTACGGTCTCCCTCACCCCTTGCACACCTAACATGGTTCTGCAATAAATAAATTAGTACCAGATCCACAGCAGTGCCTTTGGCTACCAGATTTACCTTTGCTCCCACCAGAGAAAAGGGAGCAAGGGCCCAGGTGTGGACTCTAGTTACAACGGTATCTGAGGCCAGCAGAAGCCTGAAGTCAGGCTCATTTGGGGAAAAAGCGTAGAAGGCTCCCTGAGCTGCAGTACTTATGAAAACGAGACCAGCGCTCTGTTTCCCCAAGGCAGAAGCAGACACTACAGAACCATTGCTGTTCTATGGAAATGAGAGTGCCGCACAGTTCCCCCAGTAGAGTTGCAGGGCTCAGTTTGTGTGCCTTACTAGAAAATATGTTACCTGCATCTATTTAGTGAGCAGGGCTTTGCAAGCTTATACCCCAGTTCTAGGTTTCTACTGTGGATACAAAGAAATAATAAATCATAAGGACTATTACAGGGCAGGGTGCAAAGTTCATCTCCCTTTCTACATTTTGTTTGCTTCTTTCTTTCTTCTTTCTTCTTTCTTCTTCTTCTTTCTTCTTCTTCTTTCTTCTTCTTCTTCTTCTTCTTCTTCTTCTTCTTCTTCTTCTTCTTCTTCTTCTTCTTCTTCTCTTCTTCTCTCTCTCTCTCTCTCTCTCTCTCTCNTTCTTCTTCTCTTCTTCTCTCTCTCTCTCTCTCTCTCTCTCTCTCTCTCTCTCTCTCTCTCTCTCTGACTGGACATCCATGTGTCTTCCATTCTCATCCCGCTGAACATATTCAAGCACCAAAAAAAAAAAGCATCATATTTAACGTGCTTTTTCCCATTTTCTTTTTGGCCTGTGCTAAATGTTTAATTGGCTTGAATCTCTAGTAAGAGAAAGCCTTCTCTTGGCTGTTGTAGAATGCAGGTCCTTCAAGCAACATGGCCACAGGGTCACCAGATCAGTTGTGCCTGCTTGGGAGAGTCCATTTGGACAGAGGGGGCTGGTGGTCTGTTGACAGCAGGCAGTGGGGAAGTCACTAGGCAGAACCTCACGGAGTTTTCCAGGCATGTCTCCCAGCCATTTGTATGCAGTTTAGTCCTAGATCCTAATATATACAGGCTGGGGGAAGTGAATCAAAGAGGGGTTCCACTTCTGTGGCTTTAACGACTTTGGAAGGTACCTGCTTTGGGGTCGCCCGCCATCCTGCCAGTAACCCCTCATTCATGCACTGTGAGTGATCCCAGTAAACTTAGTGTTTCTCCAGGTTAGACTTTGGTGGAATAATACTTTGGTTTGTCATTGGGACCTTATGAAGAGATGCATTGTTTGTATTTCCCCAGGGAAGGAGAAGCTACAGCAATGGCAGTCATTAGCAATCCACGTCTTCTCCCTCAAACGTCCCCTTCCCTAGTTCGGATTGAGTTCTTTGCTTGTCAACATGGACTTAACCATTTAAGGATTGATTCTCTATTTCTTGAGGAAGGGATGATGCACCCATGGAAGGAGAATGTCAGTCACTCAGTGCGCTGGCTGGCTTTGTGTGTCAACTTGACACAAGCTGGAGTTATCACAGAGAAAGGAGCCTCCCTTGAGGAAATGCCTCCATGAGATCCAGCTGTAAGGCATTTTCTCAGTGATTAAGGGTGGGAGGGCCCATTTCGGGTGGTGCCATCCCTGGGCTGGTAGTCTTGGGTTCTATAAGAGATCAGGCTGAGCAAGCCAGGGGAAGCAAGCCAGTAAGTAACATCCCTCCATGGCCTCTGCATCAGCTCCTGCTTCCTGCCCTGCATGAGTTCCAAACCTGACTTCCTTTGGTGATGAACAGCAGTGTGGAAGTGTCAGCTGAATAAAGCCTTTCCTCTCCAACTTGCTTCTTGGTCATGATGTTTTGTGCAGGAGAAACCCTGACTGAAACAGTATGATTACTTCAATGACGTGCTAAAGGCAGACAGCTACAGTTGTGGGGGCAGGGTAATGCTCTAGATCTGCTGTCCGGCCAGAGACAGACACATAAGGATATGAAAGAGGAGAGAATCAGGGCCTGGCTGAGGAGTATCGATCCCTGGGAGGGTGGTCTGAAGGACATAGTGGGGGTTTCCTACTTGACCACCATAATGGAACTCCTGTCAGTTAACCTCCTCCAGTAGATAATCTAGCTTCTTCCTCATTATAAAAGGCAAAAAACCCCCCAAAACAAAAAACCCTACTCTCTGCCAAGAGCACTACAGCCAAACTCCCATGTGTCTGTATTGAGGTTGTCACTTCCTAGGGGACTCGAGAAGGGGCTTCACACCCAGGCATGAGATCAGTCTGACAAAATTGTCACCAGTGAGGCTCTTTAATAGAGATCTAGAAAATCCGAGTGACGCTCTTCTTACCCATCAGGCAAACAGGAAGAATTGCTTGCACTCTTTTTAAAGAAGGATTTTATTTATGAGGATGTGTATGCACACATGTGCATGAGTACCTGCAGGGGCCAGAAGGGGGCAGCAGATCCCCTGGAGCTGGAGTTACAGATGGTTTTATAAGCTGCTTGATGTGGGTGCTGGGAACTGAACTTGGGTCCTCTGCAAGAGTAGCAAGCACTCTTAACCCTGGAGTCATCTCCCCAGCTCCTGGTTGGAGTCTTATGTGACACCCCTCCTCACCATGACCTTGGTAGGTGTCTGTGTGTCTTTGTGGGGGGTCTCTCATGATGGAGCAGCTCCTATCTGGACAGGGCTGCCGCATGCTCGCTGAGGGTTTGTTGGCAAATCTCATTCCTCCTCGGAGGAAAGCTTTGTGCAGGCCTCAAGCAGGAGGCTTGAGGTCTGAGAATCTCTCAGATTTAAGCGCGCGCACACACACACACACACACACCATTCGTTTACCCTCCCATCACAGCATTTTTAGACAAGAATCCCCAGCCTGGTCTACAGAGTGAGTTCCAGGACAGCCAGAGCTACACAGAGAAACCCTGTCTTTAAAAAAACAAAAAACAAAAAACAAACAACAACAACAAAAAAACCAAGAATCCTGGGCTTGGCCACGTTTCTCTGACATTGAGCCCACACTGTGACATCTCACATTAATTATATGCCGCTTCATGCTCGCCGCCACACGCTTGCGTCTCTCATCCCCACCTACCTGATGTTATTTTCACTTTCAGCCACTTTTTCAGGCACTCTTGGTGAACAAACCGTAGACTTCCCACGCAGCCGCAAGGCTCCAGGAGGGGGTTGGCTGGGGAACCCCCGGCTATCTGACAGATTCGACACAAGTCTCCCTCCTCCTCCGAGTCCTCCTCCAGGAGACTAAACAGAAAACAAGGCCCCGTGACCAGGAGTCCCCATGTTTGTTGTTTCTACAAATACCATTTCCCAGGGTATTCACAGGAGAAAGGAGCAGCAACCCCCGCTCCTGTCTGCCTGGGCTTCTGGGGCTCGCCCGCCATTCCTTCCGACTCTGTAAGGATTTCTCCAGATGGAGTTATTGATCCTTGCTTTGCACAATAGGCTCCCGTGCAGCCTTGTGAGCTCAGTGGGAGGGACCAGCACCTCTAATGAAGAAGTAAGGAGACAGATGAGGCATGTAACTCAGTGGGAGTTTGCCTGGCTTGTTGAAAGGTCATGGCTTCAATTCCCATCAGTATAAAAGGTGGGAGGGGGGATGAGGGATTATGCCTAAAGCAAAGGCTGAGCCCTTCTCTCTGCCTTCACCTCCTTGAGGAAGCTGGCTGTGTAAACTGGTAAACTCACAGGAGGTCATAGCTCCTGTGTTCAAAGCTGGTCCCTGACACCTTTGAATTATGTTCAGAAATTCGAACGAGAACAACGACAACAAAAATATCCCATATCATTAGTTTCTATGGTGTATAAAAATATAAAAATACTAGAAGAAAATAATTATGAACATTTGAGTGGTCTTTGTGTGGCAGCAAATGTAAGAGCTGTAAGAGATGATATCCCAGGTTCAGTTGGAGATAACATTAAATTTTCTGTGTGTATGTCTGCATGTGTGTGTGTATATGCACATGGCGACTGGGTATATGTGTGCATATGGTGACTAGGGTTAATGTTGGGTGTCTTCCTCCATTCCTCTACCTTTTTATTGTGATTTTTTTTTTCCTGAGACAGGATCTCTCTGTGTAACTTGGCTGGCCTGGAACTTGCTGCATAAAGCAGTCGGGTCTCAAACTCAGAGACTGGCCTACATCTACCTCCCAAATGCTGTGTTGTCCCATCTGTTTCACCTTAGTTTTTTTTTTTTTTTTGGTTTTTCGAGACAGGGTTTCTCTGTGTAGCCCTGGCTGTCCTGGAACTCACTCTGAAGACCAGGCTGGTCACCTTAGTTTTAAGACAGGGTCTCTTACTGCATGTGGAGCTTACCAACTAGCTAGACTGGCTGGCCAGCAAATCCCAGGGAGTGTCTCGTCCTTGCCTAGAGTTTTATGTGGATGCGGGGGATCCAACCTCAGATGCTTGTAAGACCAAGGTAAGCACTGCACAGACTAAGCTGTCTCCCCAGCACCTAGGAATTCCTTAAAAGGCCATTTTACAATGCATACTGGGAACCCTAGGCATGCCTGCTCCCTATGATCTCAGGTGTGTGTTTTCCGGAAACTTTCCTTGGTCAAGCAAGTGTGGTTATGCTCTGAAAGGAGGCTCGTTGATAGGCAATGAACATTTAATATAAAACCAGCCATCCTTAAAACATGGATATAATACTGTAAGCTTTAAAACAGCATTAAAAATACAAGGTTTGAAATGAGAGGAATGGAAATGTTATTCACAGTCAAAACTATTTTCTACATAGGAAATCCAAACAATCTACAGACAAAGTACTGCATGTACACAATAAGAGAGTTTTACGGAACACAGAGAAAATAAAAATTATAGTCAATTGCATTTCTGTACGTGAGCCATCAAGAGTTAGAATTGAAAAACCATTTCAATAGCAAATAACAGCAAATAAAGAACCAGAGATGAAGCAAAGGGCTTTTGTAAAGAAAATGATAGATGCGCATAAAGACACTAGAGCAGAGCAAAGCCATGCAAACCAAGAGCCGGGGTTTCCCAGTTGTCAGCACTGCTGGACCAGCACATAGGTTCAATGTAATTCCAATGACACGGCCCCAGCCAGCAGACTCAGCCCCAGTGTGTAGTCAAGGATGCTCTAAATGTCGTGGGGAGGAAGGCAGATGTTAGAATGCTATGATACCAGGTCAGGAAAGGCAAAGAAGGCCCAATGGAGCAGGACAGACTCGTGGGTTGCCCAGCATCTGTAGAGCACAGAGTGCATGATTTCGGTGGCTGTGTAGACCAGCAGCAATCTCGGGACAACTACTTCACAAGGGGGAAAATCCACAAAATACCCAACATTTGGGAGACAGAGGCTAGCATATCCCTTATGACTTTGAGATCAGCCTGATCTGCAGAGTGAGTTCCAGGCCAGCCAGGGTTGCTGGCTCTGCTATGTCAAAATAAATAAATCTTTATTTACAAACAATTCCTAAAATGGACATTTTTGAAATGACGTTAGGCTTTGCTCTATACAGAGAGAGAGAGCACATGGTAAAACAAATGCTCAGTGAGTGATGGATGCTTAATGCAGAGACCCATGTCAAGAAGCTCCTGCATTTTAAAAGAAATGATTTTGAGTCCAAAGACATCACTTTGGGATGGTTGGAGTCTAGACGTCTGATCGGTATGTCTGAAGCTACATTTGGGGGTTGGTGGTGATGGGTTTATATAAGTTCTCTTGGCCTTAGCCATGGATGGTCTTCTTGTAGCTTGTTTAACCATGAAAAGAAAAGACACAAAGAACTAGAAAGCTCTTAGCAGGATAGATGTGGAGTCACCTGTGACCCCTGAACTTGAGTCAGGGGATGGGGAGCAGGGGGCTGTGGCTAGCTAGATTAGCTGAAATTGGAGGGCTGTGGTTCAGTGAGAGAACCCACCTCAAGAAACAAGTGGAGAGCAACTGAAGAGTTCACCTGAGGTCAAGTTCAGGCCTCTGCATGGTCATGCACACACGCAGTTATGCAGATACACATACAGAGGCACAAATGTACACACACTTGCACACACATGCATGCACACACACACAACGAGAAGCAAGCTCTTCTTTCTGAAGAGGATTGTATATGCAATCTGTTTTATTTCTCTCTTTTTCCATTTTCTATTCATTGTGGTGAAATTTTTCTGCTTGCAAATGGACATCAATAGGGTGATTAATGGCCCAGAGGAGCCGTACCGACATGTACAAAGAAGGTTCATGCTCCAAGAATCAATTTCCAGATCCTTAAGCCAAGATTTGGGCACAGTAAACACCCTATCATAAAAGAGATGGTAGAAGACTGACAGTGTTTAATGAAGGCTTTAAAAAGTATCCAGTTTCATAGCTGTGAAATATCCCAAACTCACCTCAGGAGGAAGGAAAGATCAAAGAAAAGGGCAACTCAAAAAAGGATGGTGTTTTTTCTCATGCATGAGGAGAGAGAGAGAGAGAGAGAGAGAGAGAGAGAGAGAGAGAGAGAGAGAGAGAGAGAGAGAACACACACTTTGCATGAGGCAGTTGGTTACTCCAGCCCCGCCCTTCAGAGAACTGGGGTAACTATGGTAACTGTTTGGAAGGTTTAAATTCTAGAACTGTTGGTTGGATTTGCAGGAAGTCCCAGGAGAGAGAGCTGTGAACTTCAAGAGCTGAATGGTTCCTTCTCTGGGGAGTTAGCAACCTTTTTAGAAAATAAAAATAAAATAAATTCCCAGTTAATTGCTGGGGAGAGGGGAGAGCCCTGTGCTACCAGGCATCCTTGTGTTCCTGGAAATTTGCCTTTTATTATGTATGTATGTATGTATGTATGTATGTATGTATGTATGTATGCATGCAAAAATATTCTTCACCCCCATGCCCGCCCCTCTGTTTGCTAGAGTAAGTGTGGAGGTCAGAGGGTCCATTCTCTCCCACTGTATGGGTCTTGGGGATGGAACTCATCTCCTAAGACTGGCACCCTTACCCACTGAGCCATGTGGCTGGCCCTTGCCTTTCTGAAGTAGTCAAGGAAAAAGATACTTTGGGGAATATATGGATGGAGCTGAGTGGGACTGCCAAATTCTTCTCTGTTTATACACATGTTTTAAGGGTAACGAAATAGGGATGATTTTCCTAAAATAATCAGTCTCATTAACATGTCAGGGAAGAACATGACTGTGACTTAAAGTTCCCACATTTCTCTAATAAAGGCAATGGTTAGCTCAGTATGGGGTGGGGGTGGGGGTGGAATGGGGGCAGTGTATAGTTACAACAAATCCTTACCTTTCTTGCAATTTCCTGAGTTTCTCAGGGTCTGCCTTTATTTCTGTGGCCTTTTCATCCATGACACCAGAGACTCTAACACTGGTCCCGTTATCATTTTGATTTGCAAAATCAGATACTGCAAAGAAAGTAAAAGGTATATTTTCCTGCAGGGACCCAGGCATGTAGAAATGGCCTTGTAAATGTCGTCTTGTAGGAGAGCTGGGAGAGTCCCCTAAGGCCACACTGCTTTGTGGATTTGGTAGATCTGCCAGTAATGGAGGCTCCTGAGTGTGACTTGTTGAAGCCATTGCCTGTGCACCCTGGGTTTCATCACTGTGGCCTTCAGCAGCGGCCAATGGGTTTCTATTTCTGATGGGTGAGAGTGGCCGGCGTACATTAAACCTTAGGTTTTCCTCTAAGTCTGAACTTGGGACTAGGATAGATGACATGGACAAGTTTGCCGGGATGTCATCTATCAGAGCAGAATGGAGCAGTGACCCATGAGCATTGTAAGATGGAGTCATGGATGATCTTGGAGCTGTGGGTCTCCCAGAAATTAAGCAGTCAAACGAGGTCCTAGAACCACTATAGTAATGTTGCCAGTCTCTCTCATAATTTTGAACAGCAGGCCTGTCTTCCACGGTACCATGCCTGTCTTCCACGGTACCACGCCTGTCTTCCAAGGTACCACGCCTGTCTTCCATGGTACCACCGCTGGACACATCGTCAGCACTGACCTGGGTATTACCATCAGATGTGGCATCCCCTGGAACAGGAGTCTTCTTATCTTGGTCTCCACCGGGGTTCTCTTTAGCCAATTCCCTGGGTAACCTTTGCCCAGGAGGAGGCTGCTTTGTCGCTGGCTCTGTGGCACTGTTTTTTCTTGGAGATCCAGGGCTGGGCTCACTCCATCTTAGAGAATTTCCTCTGAGATTTTCAGCATTTTCCTCCACATTTCTATTTTGAGCAGCTGATGTCCCGAGAAACCGGCTCCTTTTATAGCTGGGAGGAGAGCGCATCCCAGCCAGAAGGAGCTCTTCCTCCATGTGAGTCTCCTCTTCCGTGTCATAGTTCTCTTGTTCATTGTTTAGTGATAATGCAGAATAAAAATCTTCGTCGTGGAACCTAAATGGTGCCCTTCTTGGTCCTACCACGGTGGCAGGAAGGAATGAAGGTCCTAAGGACTCATTCGGCACTTGAGAACCATTCATTGGCTGGAATGTCTGTGAGAGGGCAGTGTGGGGCTCATTCTGGGCATGAGCACTAGGCTCTCCTTTTTTCTGTCTCTCACGGGGTTTCCCAGCCATTCTCATGAGTTGTGAGGGTGGGGCTAACTTTCTTCTCTCTCGAGCTGGCTTCTTTAGCTTAGTCTCATTTGCACACAGCAGGCTTTCTTGTTGGACAACTGGGTCTGTGTTGAGAGAAGACAAATTCTGTTAAAAGCACCAATGGGAGAGAGCACCTCTCTGCCAAGCATGATAGTCTACTAAAGGCAATAACAACAAAATGCCCTGGAGAAAGAAGAACATTCACACAGGTCTAGTGCAGGAGGTACCAGAAGCATGGGAAGGAAACCTCCTGGTGGGTTTCTCTTTCCTGCCTCTGGATTCTCCTGTGTGAGGTCCACACTCACACCTGTGTCCCCCACACCTGTGAGTCTTCATGTGTGTGGGTTCACACCTGTGGCCCTCACACCTGTGAGTCTGCATGTGTGTGGGTTCACACCTGTGGCTCTCACACCTGTGAGT